>NC_090437.1:977315369-977606177 GCF_031143425.1 Pleurodeles waltl | reverse complement strand
AGAGAGAGAAAAAGAGAAGAGAGAGAGAGAGAGAGAAAAAGAGAGAGAAGAGAGAGAGAGAAAAGAGAGAGAGAGAGAGAGAGAGAGAGAGAGAGAGAGAGAGAGAGAGAGAGAGAGAGAGAGAGAGAGAGAGAGAGAGAGAGAGAGGAGAGAGAGACCGAGACCAGTTCAACATTTTTGATAATAGCTGTAGGACAGCGACAGTTCCAACCTGATAGTAATGAATAGCTTTTAAATCACACCAATATTCAGACTAGCAGGAAAATATTTCAGTTTACTGAGAACATGGGGATGGGTCATTATGCAGAGTTTATAACTCACTGTGGATAGTTTTGGAATGAACACAATGAAATAATTTCCCCCAAAAAAACCTTTAGTTAATGCATCAATATATGGCAGTGGACAGCAGAGAGAAACCTACTAGGATTAAACAGAGGTCAAAGGCCTCACGTGGAGGGCAGGGGGTAGCTAAACGTAGCATCTGGTCTAAACAGGAGAACAGCTTGTAGCCCTTGTGGCCTGTCATGCAGCCCTTTTTGATCTAACTATTAACTGCCCTTTAAAAATTAACTGTTTAAATAGTTCCTGGTTTGCATTTCTTTTCCTAGCTATAAGAAAAAGCATATGAGGGTTGTGTGAGATCACCAGCTGAAGAGGGCCTGAGTACACCGTTGTTTCATGATGTTTTAAAATATATTCATTTACATATAAAATTGTCTCTGGGTGACACTGGCAGGTAGTAAAATAACAGCAGGTGGGATGTACTAAGAGTTAGCATCATCACAGGCTGAGGCAGAAGACACTTGCCACAATTGTTTTCACTCATGTTACACTGGAACGAAAAGTATACATTTCAATACAGAAACTTCACTCTCCAGTTCCCATCTGTTGTTGAAATCGATCAGCGCGGGTCCACACTGAGGCTTATCATGCACATTCATGACTCAGTACAGTTTGAAACTTTCAACCTAAAATAAAGTTCTGATTGATGAAATTCTGTAATTAACTCTTCGCCTGATCTCCAACCCGTGCGCTGTTTCAAACCATAGTTAACTCCCATGACTTGAAGGTGTGAGCTCAGGCCCTTCGCAGACGCCGGACAGGCGCCTGTGATGACAACACACACGAGCAGAGCCTACACTGGGAACACTGCCCTGCAGCCGGAGACACTTGCATGAAACAGAGCTCGAGCGCACTGCCAGCTGGTCCTCACCGAAACTGTGCAGTCACAGGGGCTTTTCACAGTGTAACTCGGCATCAAAGGATACTCGGCAGCGTCCGGGGCCACCCCCTCTGGAACTCGTCTCAAGTAGTCATCCATCACTTCTTCTACCAGTTCACTCAGCAGCGCTCTGACCTTCACAGAAAGAACAGAGAGTACATTCACTTAGTTTGTTTGCGCACACTGCCAATGTGCATCTACCACGCTGATAGTGATCACACCGGCGATGCCCTTTCTAAATAATAACTTGTTTCTAGATAGTGCTCTGTGCCAGTTTTCTGCAGTTTCGAAGCGCCGTAAATGACAGGTGTTATAAACCAATTCATGGTCCTCAGTTTGCAGGATCAACCACAAAGATCTCTGTACTATGTAATATTTTGTAACGCAGCCTGTTGTGGCCATTTAAGTAAGTCAGAAGGGTGTTACTATGGAAAATGTCTTGATGTCTTATTTTTTGGGGCAGAGTTTAAAAAAATAAATGTATAAGTTCAGACTTTGCTTTTTGTGACTCCACCCACCTTCTGCTGCCAACCCTGGGCCTTTCCACACTCATAATTAATAGAACTGGTAATGACCTCATAGGCAGCCATTTAAAAAATATATATCTCTCCACATAGGTCAACTTGCTGCAGCATTTTGTGAACAAACTAGTATTTTTTTATAGAAATTGACATAATACAATTTAAACAATTTCCAAACACTCAATTCAATGTCCTAGACCAGGAAATGAAAATGAACCTCCTGCACCCAGGCTCCAAAGTTTCTGGAATATGAAGTGCTGCTCTAACACATCCCATTTCTAACATTTGGTGCCAAGGTAGCAGGTGTGATCACTTCTGATGAACACAAAAATACTTTAACTTGCCAACTCTAGAAATGAAGAAGACTGTCTACTAACACATACTTTACACATTCAAAATGCCTTTGCCCTCTTTCACGTACATTCACACGCTCAAACACAGTCACCCCTCCACAATTAAACGCCCAATTCATAGTCTCTGAACACATTCAGCTTTACACACGTATCACTTTTCATTAACAGGCATACACTTGCAAACTCACACACATTTTGCATTTCAGAGGCAACATCAAGACGGGGGTTGCACTTCATTCATATTCGCTTCCAGAAAAAGTTTCAGAGGCTTGCAATGATGTGTCTTATTGCATCAGAATTAACCAGGAGACGATTTGTCTTCTCCAAATTACCTAACAAGTTTATAACTCAAAATAAACTTGCATCTATAAATAACATACTAAGGAATAAACACTAGTCTTGCAGATTGTTTTTAAATAATTAATGCATGGATTTAAATGTAGATTACTTGTTGGTATTTGTTTATATTCATGATGTGTGTGGGCTCCCACAAAATATATGGTCAGAGGCTCAGTCGCTCCCATGTGGCTCCATGCTATGTGACTTATTTAACCAGTCACTGTTTTTTGTCACCAACGCTTTTTATTCTGTAATTTTTAAAGTCCCTTATAATGAGAAAAGGAAAGTACATCTCCCAGAAGGCAGAAGCATACCCAGCTAAAATCAAGAACTGCTGATAGCGTGTCACATTCCTTATAGCCTCATGTCACATTTCACGTATGTCTGCTTTTCCATGTGAAACAAAAATGTATTAAACCGCTCAGTTAAAAGGAAAGAAATGTTTTGTCTTTTATGTCAGGAAATTGTTGGCGATGACAAGGATTTACTTTCCAATAAAATGTTTCATTTATGTCTCTTAGATGAACGTTTTCAGACATTTAAACCAATGGGCATGCTAAAAAGCTGTGCTGCCCTGAACAATGCGTCCTACACCCCGTCCATTCAGTTTTACAGCCACCTCCTTGCTCCCCACAGTTTAAAGTTCAATGATAAACTGAACACCCAGCAGGCACGCCCCAGCTCTGATCACTTTCAGAGCAGCTGTGTCTTGGTGAAAAGAGCTGCTGATCTGGCGCTCTTGTGCCAACTCCGTGCAGGCTTCCACTATAACTGAGTCAGCCCAGGACATGTTTGAGGTGCGAGTTAATGGACGGTACACCGCCTGTGTTGAAGCCAGGCCCAATGAGTACCATTACTTTGCTTATCTGAGGATAAATTCCGGTACCCTGGACTAGGAAATGAAAAATTGCTGATACAGAGTAACAGTCAGTACCGGCCCATTTATAGCACTGAATACACTGGCTATAAGATGCGGGGTGCTCGACACCCCATACGGCACCCTGATAGACCCACACTGCAAAATAATTCACTCCACAATCGGCTAGCCAGACTAACATTAATAGCACAAAAAGGGAAATCAATGTTCTCCACGCCTTTTCCCCATTATTCTTACCTTGGATGAAGGAGGTAAAAAATCTCAGACATGAATACTTCCTGTGAGCTAATCTACAATTACACTATTAAGTAATTTGAAAATTGATTGACTCTTCAGCGACTGCTCCAAATTGCAGTGATTGCATGATAAAATATTCAGTTTTTCCAACATATATTTTCCAGTTCTAATACGGACAACAGATTCAAATGTTTTCTCTCAGCGTGGGCTTGTGTTGCACACAAGTTAAGTTATCCTTCTTGTGTATATTGTACTTGAATGGGTAATCTGTCAGCAAAAGTGTGTGGGAAGGAGAGAATGATGGTGTTGAACTGAGATCACACAGTACCCCAGGGATACTGGCGGCACTGCGTGAGTTGCCTTACTCCTTGGTAGGATGGCATTCGAGACAACATTGGACTGAAGTACTGTGATAGAGTAAAGGAACTGATAGCTGTGCCCGTGGTTAAATAGGGCACCTCAGGCTAGCCTAGATTTCAAACCTCTGCCTGTGTGGATATTGTGCGAGGTGAGACACCACTGAACTTTAAGAGGGAAGGGCTGTCCCACGTGTGGAATCTTTCTTTATCCCCTTGATAACTACTCATCTGAGAAGTATACATTCTTAACTTCAAGGGTCCATCCACTGTGGAGAAAAAAATAGTTCTTTACCCACTTATGCATCCTTAATCACCAACAATTAGCATTCTAGATGATGATGACGTCAGCTGCACTGGATGGCTCCTTCACAGAAACAGAAAATGAATTAAACACTATCTGAGTGCCCCCATTCTACATACCAGGGCTTCCCAATAAAGACACTATTGCTCTTAAGGAGTCCATCAGGCAACACACCAACTAACAGCCACCGTCCACAGGCTCTTCCCCATCCAAACTATACCCAAAGTGGGGAAAGGGCAAAGATCACTTTGAGAATGCTCTTTTTCCACTGAATACTTGTGAAAAAGCTCACTACACAAGTGGGTTGTTCAAGGCAGAGTTCGTTATTGGTCTGAGCTTACATACCAGCCTCAGATGAAGAATTTGGTAGTCGTGTGTTTTATGCATAAGCCGTTTTCATTACACCCTGTGGAAGACCTACTTTATTAAAGTGGTTTAAGTACGCACTTATTTTTCTTGTATTTATTCCTGTTGTGTATTTGAAGAGTATATTATATAATTATTCCCAGTGCTTCATTTGTAAAATAGTAAGTGCCAGTGCCCAAAGGTTTGCCGAACAGGAAGGCTCCATAGCCTTGTCTCAAATTCATGCCTTTTTCTTCCACCATCATAAACGTCCTGCCCTTTTATTTCACTCTTGCACACTATTTTTCATCCCTGCTATCTCTGTCACTGGTTGTCCATCTTTCCTGAGGAGGAAAGCCAATTGCCAGTCCCCAAAAATGAGTGCAGGTGGGCCTCAACCTGCAACCACCTGTTCAAATTAAGCTGGTTACCCTAATTTGGCTTGATCACTGATTTTGGTGGTAAATGTTTTTGACCCTATAAAGTAAGCTTAGCTCTCAATACAGTCAGAGGGTCGACTTTAAGGAGGATGTGTGTTTTATTTTTAAAATAAGCTTCAGCCTTCTTAAACAATAAACTTAATTACTATAATTGTTCGACCATAAACTCTGCGCACATACTCTTATTGTTGTGCTTTCCTGCTGTTGCCATTTCACTTCCCTTACCATGCCTGTAGGCTTGAACTTCACTGGTATAATCTCGGTCTACCATGGGGCGTGGCTACCGCCTGAGGAAAATGGCTGCCTAATCGGAGAGCTCTACGACACCAAGGGACAAAAACGGCCTGCTCTGCTGATACACTGTCTCCACAAACACTTTAAACTGTGCTCAGCATGTAGGAATGTGTGGTGCTTTCAGCGACCCACTTTTGGTGAAGAAACGTTGAGATAAGCACTTCTTATAACCAAGTGCTCCAGAAGCTGTCTCGACGCCAGACCCTAAAATAGCCGATACCAGGACTTCAC
Source organism: Pleurodeles waltl (assembly GCF_031143425.1). Taxonomy (NCBI): domain Eukaryota; kingdom Metazoa; phylum Chordata; class Amphibia; order Caudata; family Salamandridae; genus Pleurodeles; species Pleurodeles waltl. Next base: position 977,600,658 of record NC_090437.1, on the reverse strand, counting down.
GTGGATGAATCTCTACTCTACTACCACAGGGTCACTATGAACATCCTATCCCTAGAGGTGAGCACTTAGTGGCACTACTCTACAACACTCTATAAGGGTAGGAACCTATGATATACAAAACAAATCTACCAATCAGAGTAAATATGGCACAGGACCTCCCATCATATGCCTGACTCTAAGATGGCTACCTCAATTTAATACAGAGCTCTCTAAAGCATGTTCCAGAACATTCTTACTTCTAAACTATACACACTGGGATCCTTAATTTCTCCACCTCAACAGCAACCCAAATTGCAGACAGGAGGGGCTGATAATAACCCCTTACACCCCAAAGTACTGTACCTTGCTATCTAACAATCTGCATTGTGGCACCATATAAAATTATTTAAGTATTACTAACCCAGGAAGGATACTGACTTCTGCACCTCACCCTTCCTCCCAACATTCAGCACGTGTGTCAAACATCTCAAGGACCACTGAAACCCCTCTAGGTGCACCCAACACGAAGTATACAGTAAGGTCCACTCTCAAAATGTCCGACTCCAAACGATAACCCCAATGAAGCAAGTGGAGGTCTGAAAGACACCGAACCAGCACGAAAGACACAAGCAAGACCCCCCCCCCCCCCCCAGCCTCCCCTATAAGATCTAAAGCTGAGAACTCTGCAAATCTAGACCTAATTATGCAGAAACTCGAAATGCTACACATGCTTGCTCAATCAACAAAATCCACCACAGAAACTGTACAGAGTGACCTTGCATCTTTGAAACAAGAAATTATACAACTGGGTGGCAGTCTCTCTGAAATAGAATCACAGATAAACCTCCTGGAAGACCACAAACACAACTTTTCAAAAACCTTATCAACCACCACCGCAAGACTGGCTTCACTGGAAAGGAACATAACCAAACTTGAAGCTAGAAATAGAAGGAGGCAACTTGCCAATTTTTGGACTTCCTGAAGGTAGCGAAAATCAAGCTACTTTCTGTGCAACCTTCATTGAAAAAGGGATCCACCAAATACTCAATATAAACTTAGATAATGACTGAATTAAATAACCCAAGCACACAGAGTGCACACACATAAGCCTGCAAACAGCGAAGCTCCAAGAGCCCTCATTTCCAGACCCCTCCGCTATTCACATACGGAATAGCCATCCTCACACTGATTAAGAAAATACAGAGAATTAAGTGGCAAGGGGCCTCCAATGGGATCTCTCAAGATTATTCCAAAGACACTGTCAAGAAATGAGTCGTTCCCTTCCCAAAGGAAAATCTGTCGATACAATTTTCGTTTATTGCTCCTGCATGAATTAAAAAAAAAAAAACCTTACAACAGCAAAAACATTATATTTGAAGACTCTAAGGAACTGGACTATTACGTTGTGGCAATCCAAGACCTGAAAATGACTTCTTAAAAACTCAGTAGAAAGGATTTGTGTGAAGTGTTAGCCATTCCTTCCAACTTTCGCTAACTTTCTACTCACTTAGGGCCAGATGTAGCAAGCATTTTGCATGGTGCAAACTGCGAAAATCGCAGTTTGCGCCATGCAAAATGCTGATTGCGATGCTCATTCACAATTTGCGAGTCGGTACCCACTCGCAAATTGTGAATGCGACTCACGAATAGGAAGGGGTGTCCCTTCCTATTTGCGACTCGCATCGCTATGCTAAATTGCTTTGTGACCGCGAATGCGGTCGCAAAGCAATTCGCAGTTACCACCGGTGTCACACTGGTGGTAACCCATTCGCAAAAGGGAAGGGGTCCCCATGGGACCCCTTCCCCTTTGTGAAGGTTGTCAAAAAGGGTTTTTCAGAGCAGGCAGTGGTCCAATGAACCACTGCCTACTCTGAAAAACCCGAACCCAAATGGTTTCGTTATTTTTTTTATTTTGCAAAATAAATAAAAAACTGCTTTATTTAAAAAGCAGTCATAGACATGGAGGTCTGCTGTCTTCAGCAGGCCACCATCCCTGTGAGTGGAGGGACTCGCTATGGGGTCGCAAAATGCGACCCACCTCATTAATATTAATGAGGTGCGGTCTTTGCGACCCCATAGCGACTCGCAGATGGTGTCTGAGACACCGTTCTGCATCCGATTTTGCAAATCAGTAATTGCGAGTCGCACCGACTCACAATTCCCGATTCGCAAAATCGGACCTACCTACATCTGGCCCTTAGTACCATACGATAATCAAGGATGCCCACAAATGGCCTAAACAAAACCCAATTCACATTCTTTCCGTAACGCTGCAGAACTTTGACTGACACATGGGATCGACACATGGGTGTACAAGCTCATTCTTCCATAATAACTAAAAACAGGTCGAAATATTTGTTTGAGTTGCTTCCACTTCTTCAAACTGAGACCGAATAAATAAAGTGATCAGCTACCTACAAAACCTTAAACTAACTAGCATCTACTAATAAAATAACAACCTTCTTTTGACCCTAACCAATGGTAAAATTTCTCTTCTTCAATGACTGTTACTGTATCTCTATAATGACCTTCAACCTGCTCTAGTTAAATCGGCTGTTTTGTAATTGCCTTCAACCCGATGACGGATTTATTCTAATGTTTCATCTTCTCACTTTCAACATAATTTAGATTTATTAAATCTCATATTGACATTAATTAATATTGATACCAGCCTCACATTGATAATATTATCATACAAATCTAGTGCATCCAATGAGTACTTAGCAGTTGTCCAATTGTTACCGAAACTGCGTTTTGACCCACAGGTTGGATAATACAAAAATCACTAATGTTTACCTGCGTTACCTGCAATACAGTAACCTGGGTTCAATTGATCTACTCACTTCAATATGTGTTGAATCTATGTTGAGTTTATGGTGGGACTATGTGAACATTATGCTGGTACTAGGTTGATAATATGTTGGTTCTAGGTAGACACCTTACTGATAACTCGTTGAAACAGTTGGCTCTACGTTGACACTATGGTGATCTGTTAGCTATAAAGACAGTAAGTGGAGAATTAAATGCAAACTGTACATTGTACTCCATAATTATGAAATACATTGGGTACCATTTTGCAACCCTAAGTGTTGACATAAAAACTTAACTCAGAAATAATGACGTGTCCCCAACTAACACCCATCCCACAAATAGCCACCTCACTCACTACAAATATTACACTTTCTATATATATTACAACTACTATATCTGCAAATAGATTAATATAAAAACAGAATACACATTATTATCCACTCCCACTAAATGACAACTGACTCACTTGGCAACACTATGGAAACAACGCCGGGCACTTTTGCCACTATACAATATAAGTAAACATATCATACTTAGACATGGCTGTGAATCTTCATACATACCCTATTCTATACAGGGCACAGCAAGACTGAACTCCAGACACGGCTTGACCACTCATGACCTCCATCACCTCTCCTCAGTTAGATTTGGTTGGATACCTCTCCATTGTATCTAGATTCTCATCCCAAATATTTAATCAATCACTATACTATCATTTTCTTCTCTATTTTCTTTTTACCTTCAATATCTTTCCTCCTGTCCTGTACTGTGCTACTCCACCATTTCTTTTCCCTCCTCCCTGCCTCCTCCCCTTCCTCTCTCACACATTCCGTTTACCCTCACCCATGCCTTCCCTCCAAACCCACCCAACCACCCACCCTTTCCTACCCTCCACCTTACCAGCAAACAATAACTGGCATTTAGCTGGTTACATCGACGAGGAACCTCACCTCCTAAAAAAAAATGCAGAACATAAAAATATTCTTCCCTAATGTGAAGGGTCTAAATCACCCAACCAAACAACAGAAAATCCTAGACTATACACACAAAAATAAGGTAGACCTCATTCTCCTTCAATAAACCAAGGTGGCAATCCTCCTGAAAAAAGCATGGGTTATCATGCACCTCAGCCACAAAACAAATGGGCTGATCACCCTTATCTCGAAAGCCTTTGGCCTCACTATCTTGAAAAAGCCAAGAATTGCCCTAAAGAAACAGACAACGAAGGCAGATGGCTTCTTACTTGAATACAGAGGGACAACACTGAAATTATAGTAATTAACATCTATGCCAACAAATACAACAACCCTACCTTTTGGATTAATCTCAATAAAAAAAAACTCAACTTTACCTCCACACAGCAGAATCATTCTAGAAGGAGACTTCAATTTACCCTGGGACGCCACCCTTGAAAGGAATTCTGCAGGTAAATTTAAACCCAACAAATCCCATAAACAAATGCTAAACATGTGTAATTCTCTTAAACCTAAAGACATATGGAGACTATTCAAATCCCACAGGGAAAGATTACTCATTTTCTTCCATCCGCACAATACATTCTCTCGTATCGATTATATCTTTATTGAGAAAGCTCACATCCCAGCCACCTCTTCCCCAACCACTGAACGAATCCTACTCTAAGACGATGCCTGTATTTCATTACAATATATAATATCGCTTTCAATACATCAGGAACAAAAATAAGGAGAACGAACGACCTCCTCACGGAACAACCCTCCTTTAAGGAAATAATCAAAAAAGAGATTCATGAACACATAGAGCTCAATAGGTCTTCTGGTCCAAATGCACAAATCATCTGGGAAGCCCTGAAATGCACTATCGGCAGAAAAATTATTAAACTTATGTCAAGGATAAACAAACTAGACAACAAAACCTTAGACCAACTAAAACTAAAAATAAAAGCATTAGAGAAAGATCTCAAATGCACCAAAGACAAAACTCAATTAAACAATCTAATTAAACTCAAGTATGAATATATTAAGATTCTGAGAACAAAGGATACAAAGGCATTAATTTATGCGGACGTAATAAAACTGGCAAAATACTTGCATCTTATTTAAAATAGACAAGTCAGAAGACAAGAATAACCTCTATAACCAGCGAACATGGCGTCTCATTGACAAATGAGAAGGACATCCTAAATACCTTTGAAAAATATTACCATACCCTCTACTCCAAAAGTAATAACATCTTATGACATATGCTTAAACTACCTCAACAAAATTAACTAAGATATATGAATCATCAAAAGAATCACTAGAATAATCGATTTCTTACAAAGAAATCATAAATGTGATCAAAACAATAAAAGCCAGGAAGGCTCTGGATCCAAACAGCTTCCCGGCATCATTCTATCAAACTTGGGGTACTTCCGGAATCACTCCCTGAGAAGACTTATTCACCCACTTCTACTCCACTGAGAGCTCTGCCACGAATGCAACCATAATTGTTATAACCGAAGAAGGGAAAGACCCATCCAATCCCAAGAACTACCGACCCATATCCCTCAAACACAGACTGCAAAATATTTGCAAAGATCATAGACCTCAGAACAGAGCCCATTCTCAAAAATATAATACATCCCTCTCAGTCAGAATTCATCAAAGGGAGATTTAGCGCAGACAATATCAGACTTTTTAGCCATGCAATTGAAATAGTCAAACTCCTGCACAATAGCAGTAGATACAGAGAAGGCCTTTGATAAGATATCATGGACCTTCCTCCAAGCCTCCTTCAGCTTTGGCCCTGCTCTCTCAAAAATGATCCTTGCTCTATACAAGGAACTGAAAGCTAGAATAAACAAATGGAAAGTTGTCTTATCCCTTTTACCTCCAACAAGAAACCAGACAAGGATGCCCTCCCTTCCCCTACTATTTCTATTAACGCTAGAACCCTAATTACATTGATCAGAGAAAATCCATTCATCCGCGGTATCGCTTTCTCATCAGGCCCACAAAAATTAGCTGCCTATGCGGATGACATTCTCCTTTTTACCACTCAGGGATACTCAGCCTGGTCGTACATCATATCCACCATCAATGACTACTCTAAGATATCAAGCTACTGCCTCAACAAGGAAAAGACAGAGGTTCTTCCTCTCAATGTGTACTGCAACAGCTCACACATCCAGCCCTATGAACTCAAATGGGCCCCAAATAAAATAATATACCTGGGTTAGGGTTCACCCATAACCTTAAAGACTCCATCGTTCTCAATAAGAAAAAGACACTAAATAACATCAAAGATAGCTTAGATAAATGATCAACCAGGTTCATTACTTGGTGGGGTAGAATAGAATCTATCAAAATGATGGCTACCCCCTCATTAACTTTTTAATCAGCATGTCGGCCATATACCTTAGATATTTTTTTTTTTTTTTTTTTTACTAAAACAGACACGTTACTTACCGGATTCCTCTGGAAGTCTAAAAAGCCCAGAATTGCCCTAAAGAAAGACTTCCTAAACTTACTTGACTACCGGAGATACCAACATGCCTTCCTAGTGAAACAGGGGAGCCACTGGCTCCTAACAACCACCAACTCCTCACTGCCATGGCTCGTTATTAAAATCGCCCTCACTAAACCCTTATCCATCATTTCATTTCTAACTGTCAAAAAAATTAAAACACACCACTCTATAAACATTCTATCCAGCACAGCACAGGCACTCCAAAAAATTGACAACAAACTACCAAACATAATTAAACACTCATTTCCAGCCTCACTGTGGCACAATGAAAACTTAAAATTCCTGGTGAGAGATATCGGCACCCCCCCAGAATGCATACCGTTCTCCAAATTAAAGACAAATTTGACCTAAACGACCTAGACTTTTACGATTTCCTTAAACTAAAATCACTTATAGCCAAACATAAACCTCCACCCGACCTACTCAACACATTGGAAAAATTTACCAAAGGCGGTCACCTACCCCCACAAAAACTGCACTAAGTAAACCAAAACAAGACAAGTGGAAACTCTAATATCAGACTCCAACAACACTCCAAAGGTCGCACTGGACTGGCCATCTACCCGGAGTAACCTTACTTCCAACATAACTCCATAACTAGCACAAAGCAAATACTAGGCTGCTGATATGTCCCACTGGACTCCGGCCAAACTTTATAAACTAGGCCTCCGATCCTCCGAAACATTACTGAGCTGAGAAGGAAACAGGAGACTTAAAGCACATGCTAGTGGAGTGCACCTCCATCAAAAAGTTGTGGGAGGAAATCAGTAATACAATATCTCAAATACTCCATACAAAATGGACTCCTACTTTAGCCTCTATTACACTGGGCAACCTCCCCACTGACATTAAACAGGCATTAAACAAAGAGGACCATCTCCTATGGGACTTTCTAGTCACAATTGGACCTAAAGTTATCCTCAATGAATGGAAAGATTCATCCAAACTATCCCCCCACACATGGTGTGAATGGGTCCAATTCACCAGAACTGCCTGTAACTCACTAAACGTATACTTGAAGACAACACCAATGAAGAATGGTAAACTCTGGTGGACACTTGACAACTTTGTCTCCCTCGTCTATGTAACCATGATCATCTGATCACTCACTCATTCATGCATTCACCCACTAATTCTCCCCGCCTCCCCCTCCTATCCTACTCTCCCACCCCTTCCTCTCCCTACCCACCCCTCTTTCCCATGGACTCCCAACTTTTCGCCCTTTTTAACCTTCTTCTCTTCTCTCATCTCTGCTCCTTTACTCTGTCGCATTCATTTACAACTCAGGTACTTTAATCATTCACCACAACATCAAAAACTGCTCCGTCACAATACATACACTGATTAACCTCACCATTGCAAACAAATACACTTACCTCTACCCTCTACCTTTATAAATGTGGATCGACTTCTCATGCTATATCCTAAACTACTGTTCCCACTTGATCTGATGGTACCATACGATGTATTGTTTCTTTTCATTTATGCTATTTAATTGTCCTATTGTATAAAATCCCAGTAAAACACTCTTGAAATAAAAAATTATCTCTATCTACCAATATTATCCTCATTTTATGAATCTGGTCACAAGCTCCTCGGCAGGTGTCCCACAAGTTTTGGAGGGTGCTTGTGCAAAACACTGGCAAAGAGAACAAGTGACGTCACAGGACTACCCTCATTTAGACATTTTATTTAAATAAGAACCCAGGATTTCGACGTAGAGGTGATACTAAGTACTGTTTGTCTTTGTGTATAAATATCTAATGTACACAGACATATGCCTTCAAACATGCAAAGCAAGCTAATGCTGAGTGAACAACTCATGGGCACACCAATTCACGGATAGAAGGTTCACCATATTCCCTGATTACGCATTTTTTTTAGCTCTTTCTTCGGTGCCCATTTGCATGCATAGCTAGACACTGCCCCTGCAGCCAGTTCCTAAACTTTCTGTAAATGGAGAAGGAAATGGAGGCGAGCCACCTACAAATTTCACAGCTCAATTATTATTGGCCCTACAGTTAGGATATAATAGGAACAAACATTCATTTTATTACTATAATTCTCATGCAAAACAGATAACAGGCCACCCCCTGCTCCCTTTCAAGGTGAGGAATTAATCCAACCTCTAAAGATCCTTAAAGTGTGAGGGTAAACCTTATGCAGTCACCTCACCTTCTGTCTTACGGCTAGAAACTGGCCGGGCTGAAAGCGTATCTGCACATCCCACCCTTGACACACCTCTCCCTTGACCAGGACCCCACTAAATAGTCACACACTCTTCTGGTCCCTCTGCCAGATATACTTGCTCTTGTTCACCCTGCAAGACAGTACAGTGAATAAACAGGCTTCAGGAACTCATCCACCTGGCATGCTGGGGCAGTGTTACTAAAGCAACAAGAGGTTCCCATGAGCCAGAATATGTCTAGGTCAAGGTTATATCCCCACAGAAGCTCCTCAGACTGTGACCCAGAGCACATGTTCAAACAGGTCCCCTGTCACTCTTACTCATCCATGCCCAGTTTCTACCCACTCCTGAGACCGTCCCCTTTGGGCCCCAGTTTCGCTATAGTTGATTATCAACAACATGATGACATCAGACCACAGTCAAGAAAGTCTATTGCGGAGCAGCTTCCTTTCTCCACAAGGCTGGTGTCCTAAGGCAAAAACGTTCCACCGGCCTTACCATAACCCCCTACATGCCAATGGAATCCTATGGTCAGCAAACCACTGACCATGAATGATCAGAGCTTCATGGAAGGTGAAAACCTACCCCACAAGAAAGGCTGATATCTACACACAGAGTCTGTCTGGCAGCAGAAGACAGGTAGTGGCAGTGGAAGAGGAAGGTAGAAAGAGTGAGGTACAATTCCAAGAGAAAGGGCTAGGGAAAGGGGGGAACAAGGCCTGGGTTCCAGAGGTAAATCCCAATGTCTGAAACTGATTGGGAACCCTCTCCTGTGGTACGCCAGTGCTCTATTATCCTACTCTCGCCTAGGCCCGTGTGGTCCCCACCCCCTCAAAGACATCAAGATATCAGATTCTTGTATCCACCCTCCCCAGAGAGTGGGATTGCAAGGAAGGTAATGCATCTCAGCTCAGGACAAAGGCAAAAGAGGAACAAGGCTAAGGCTATAAATTAAGGATTGTCTGCATGTCATGCCCGGTAACACCCATTTGCTGACTTTTCCCGCAGGCCATAACTACCACATATTAGATGGTGGTGAGCTATGAAGGTTTCACTTGTAACCTGGAGACAGTGCTTAATTTGAGCCAGTGGGGGGCACCAGCAGTGATTTTTAAGGACCACACTTTACACAGACAGTTCTTGAGAGCAGGAGAGGAAGAATACATAAAGTAAAAAGATGGAGGTAGGGGAAGATGGAAAAACTGTCACAAGGGGACAGAGTTTGTGTGGCACTGGTTAAAGAAGCATGAGGTGGATTGAAGACTATGCAGACATAATGGCACTGGCCATGGGCTTCTGAGGAGAGCTTTGGGCACCAACACATTACTTTACAAATCAAGCTCTGCCTGGAGTGCCTCAGAGACTTGGCCTTAGCCATGTCCTCAGTGTCAACCCTTCAGTTCAACCATTCAAATCCCCATCCAAGCAGGTGAAAACGTATGTAGCTGGAGAGGACTTACATATCCGACAACTAGGACCCCGGCACTCCCCATCTTCCTAAGCAGTGTTGGATAGGAATAAGATCTATGAAAAAAATTACATTGGGAAAGACATGATATGCCATTCCAGCCACGGATATGTTTAACAAGTTTCACCCCTAGAGGGGGTTAAATTCAGGGGCAATTCTAAAGCATGCCTCAGTTGCAGATATCAGAAGAACTGGGTTTGATATAGTAGGAAGTCTGTAGCCAGGTCTTAGAAGGACCTAATATGGTCATAATACCATACACAGCAGAGATTAGAAATCCAAATAAGGTCCCAATGACGGAACCCTGTCAGCTTTGCAAATTGATCAAGCCATGTGCCATGCCAGGGAAGACTGGGGAAAGGGCGCAATAAAGTAGAAGTGGAGTGCCACTTAATGGGTTTGAGTGCCTCATGCCAGCAGAGCAGTGGAAATCTAATAATTGCTGGCACTCTTTCTGTAAAGCAGACTCATTAGCCCGTATCTGTTCAGAATGTCCAGTTCCAGCCTGTTAGGTGGGTCCCATCTATACCCAAACAACCAATCATTAATGCAAACTATTTGCGAGGTCCAGTAGTGCAACTTGACATACACCCAACCTAGCCCCCCAATCATATGGTGACTGCTTACATTTCAGAAAGGAAATCAGTGGTGGCTCACTACCACACAGAAAATTATTAATCAAGGATAGCAGATTCATGAAGAAAGTGGGTAGTAGTGTGAAGGGATAACTGTTTAAGATGTATAAGAAGCGAGGTAGGTTATTTCCATCCCCAGGTATCAAAGTAGTCGTCAGCCACATGTAGTTTAGTAGCAGCAACAAAGGGGAAGCACCGCACCCCACCCTCACCAATAGGCACATAAGTGGATCTCTCCCAGTTTATCTTGCATCTCAATGTCTCATCATAAATCCATAGGGCCTCATTCAGTCGAGGGGTGGATCTGTCAACCTGCTGGACACACACAAGCATGTTGCCCGCATATATTGAGATCCTATCCTCGTGACAGACAATTCAATGTATCCCTTCCATTTGAGCGTATTTACATATCCAAGGGTTCCATTACCAGAGTTAAAAGCAATGGAGAAAGAGGATAGTCCTGGTGCGTACCCATCTTTACCCAGTATGAGGCCAAAAGGGTGTTGTTCACTCCTACTCGTGGCTATGGGTAAGCATATAAAATTTCGACACGTCAAAGGAAACAAGGCCCCCAGTTCATTTTAAGAAGGATTTGAAGCATGAATTGCCAAGTGCATGAGTCAATGGCGTTCTCTATATCAATTGATATATTAATAATACTCTGATCATAGATTTGGCCTATTAGGACCAGTATATTATGGACCTGTCAAACAGTGTCTTGTGCTTCTATTAGGGTTAAAGCTGTTTTGATCATGATGTACGAGGGTGAGTATTATTTGACGTTTCTAGTAGCCAGAAGCTTAGCAAGAAGTTTTGACACACTGTTATTCAGGATATTGGGAGATATGAGGAGCATGTATTAGGGGATTTGTTGGATTTAAGAATGACCGTAATAACCTCTGAACAGAAATTATAGGGGAGGGATCACGTGTTATAGGCCTCATCCTACAGTGCTTAATGAGTGGTGATGAATATTATTTATATAGTTCTGGTGGGAAGCCGTTGGACCCTGGGGTGCTCCAGAAGGCATGACAGTAATGGCTTGCAGTATTTCCTCATCTGATATGGGGGAGCAGGGTGTGGTCTAATTCTTAGACCCACCAATGATAGCTCACGATTTGGGCGATATTGTGCAATGGGGTTTTCTATGTCAGTGATGGGAGGGGCTCTGCCAGGAAATTGTGCCTTATAAAATGCAGCAAAGGCATTCATGATGTCCATGGTTTTCGTGACTTTTTGTTCTTCCTTATTTAGCACTGAAGGGATTATTCTAATAGCATGTTCCTTATTGGAGAGCCAGTGTAGTTGTTTCCCTGCCTACTCAGGAGTGCAACCATCCTGCTCAGACAGAATCTAGCATCTTTAGCTTCAGTGTGGCCACGGCCAATTCAATTGAACGGAGGGTAGAAGGGTGATGAGTAGCTGCAGCCTGACAGCAGTAATGTAGGCTTTCAAATCTGCTACTTTCTTATGTTTTCCCTAGTCTTACCCTTGATAAAGGCCATCACTTCGCTCTTTGTCACTGTTTTGAAAGCTTCCCAAACCCACAGTTGAGGATGGGATTTTGGTATTTAGGTCAAAGTAGTCAGCAATTGTACCTCAGTGGTGGTCAGTGAAGGAATCAGCCACCAAGCATTTAAGCTCCATATCCCTTTTAGCCTTCCCAGTGGAAGTTGTAGTGTTAACTCTATGAGAGAGTGATCAGATGCACCCTTGGCTAAGATACAGGTATTTCCTACCTTGTGCATGATCATGTCTAGGACAAACATGTAGACAATTAGTGAGGTGAGGCGATGGGAAGGAGGGGGGGAAATGGGTGTATTGATGTTCAGCAGAATGCTGTCTACGCCATGCATCAATGAAGCCTACAGTGTTAGTCCACTTGGAAAGATGAGTGGAAATATGAGAGGTTACAGAAGAATTTGTGTCATGTTGTGCATCCATCATGTATAAATAGGATAGAACTCGCTGAGATTCACTCCATGGAATTCCATGGAGAAAATTTTGTGAGACTCTGTGGAGATCTGCAAGTGGGTGAAATTCAGGCACACTGCAAATCTCACTCAGATTTTTAGTGCCAGAAGGTTGTTCCATGCTGTAAAATCAGAGCGAATGGCACCACACAGCGCACCAGAGGGCGCTGCTTCTTTCTGATGCTTAAGTAGATTTTCTTCTCAAGCGGCAGCTTTCTCATGGTAAAGAGTCGCAACCTGCCGTGACTGCTCACACTGAGAAATCTCGATGGGAGGCGCTCTAGCACCCAAAAAAATAATCGCGCTAGGGGACGCAAATTTTAACTCATTCTTACTAACGTAACGCTGGCAAGCCGCACATGAGAAAACTCCGCCCGCGGCGGTTAGCACAGTTTTGAGAACTACACAGGTAAAGTAGAATTTTTCACCCACCCCTAGTATTAAAGTTACCACCAATGATCGTAATCCCTAACGGTGAATTTGCAAGTAACTGCAGGTGGGAGGAGCATACACACTTAAACATCCACAGGTACCCATCTAACGTGCCAGTTGCCATGATGTATCTATCCAATGCATCTGTGTGTAAGAATTCACTGCTGCAGGGTCCTTGATTATTGGGTCTCGTGGTAGCCTGGGAAGCACTCAGACCTGCATAACGATGTTATGGGCTGTGCGTGGCATTTCTCGAAAAGAGTTTTCAATGGGGTGTACTGTGTTATTAAAAAGAACCTTCAGTTTGGCCAGAAATAAGCATAAACTGCTTTCCACTGCCCACAACTTCTGCTTCACTTGATCAAAGGTCCTCCTTTGTTGTTGAACTAATTTAGTATGATCTCGAAATATGAGGATCATTTGGAAGACATAGAACATTCCTGCCAATGATCTAGGTGCACTAAAGTCCCTAACCCGATTGCTGCAAAAGCTTGCAATCATGGTGGCGTGGGGCTCCAGCATGTGGCAGAGGTCTAAGAGCATTGTGAGCTCTCTCAATCAAAGAGCAGGAGAGTTGATTGTCTAGTAGTTGCGTTTTCAGCCACACTTCTGAAGGAACGCCACTAAACAGTCTCTGGCTCCTTCTGGGAAACCCACCAGTCTCAAATTATTGAACAGTGTTTGTCTGTCAGTGTCTTCCACACAAGCATAGTTTGTGATTAGAGGCTTTTAGTTTTGGAAATGTGCATTTTGAGCCCCTTTCCTGTGTCCTTTAAGCATCCCTCATCTTTGGTGACTATCAACAACACTACGCATATCCCATCTTGCCCACAGTTTCTATATGAGCTTCAAGGACATATCTAATGGCATTAATAGCTTGAAGGATAATGTCTGGTGCATCTTTGGGGTTGTGGGAGACCCCAGTGAGGTCTGCCTCCTCCGTCACGGCAGGGTCCTGTGCACCCAAGTGAGCCATAAGCAGTTTAGTAAATTTCTCAAGTTCATCTTGCCTGGGGGCTGCTTGGCTTTTGCCTTTAGACATGACGGGAACTTAGCAGATTTTGTGGCTCTAATGAAAAAAAGGTGATTGGGGTGCGAGTCTGATCTCTCCATTGTCCTGTCAACGAGAGGCCATCCCTTTTGCTGTCCAACTGGGCCTCAAGATATTGGGCCCCTCCAAATGACCCTCGATACCCCTGCCGATCCGCCACTCCGGACCTCCTAGTCAGCAAGAGCAGTCAGGTCAAGGGCCACATCAAATAACAGATAATGCCCATCATGCATAGAGTACAAGTCCGGGTCTGTACACTTTATCAATTTATTTAGGGTGATTAGATACGTTCTTCCCAATCCTGTCTCACAAACAGAGCTACAACAACCCCCGATCACGCAAGGCAAGAACATTTTAGACTTACACCAAGCAATCATCATCAGCTCTATATCCTAAGGGGAGGCTCATCGACTCCCACCCGGTACAGATCTTACATGGGCAGAGGACATACTTCACCCTTGGGGAAAGTCACTGACCTGTTAAGTCCAGAAGAAGGGGGTGGAGACACGCTAACACATATTTAGCCACAAGATCAGTCACTCTGTAATTTGCACTCTGGGGTATTCACATGGCCTTCGTTGGTAGGGTGCATGCCGGTGTGTAGGAAGAGGGATGGGGCCGATGGAGAGGCCCTATCTACACTCACCTCCGTAAAGTCTAAAGGCTGCAACTCCTGGGCCTATCAGAACACCAAGCCAGGCCAGTCAAGCTGTGAACAGTTAATTGGGATGCACAACTATATTTGTGTAAACCATCTACTGACTCCCAGATTTACTTGAAAATGGATTTCCCACATAGCAGCCTGGCTGTAACCACCCACTTATCTGAACTTGGATGATAAAGATGTTATGTTAGGGAAACCTACAGAGCTCACATACAACCAAGGGCTTTCTTGGTGCTGTGAAAACCAGCAGGAAAAGGAGAGATGGCTCAGATTAATCAAAACCTTGCTTAAACCTGACCTGATAAACTGTCTGCCTTCAGGCGATTAGGCAGAATCACTTGGTTGACAGTATCAAAGGCAGCTGATAGATCTAAGAAAACTAGTGGATACATGTCCCGAATCAAACTCCCATCGGAAATCATCAAGGACAGAAAGCATCATCATTTCTGGGCAGAAACCAGCCTGCAAGGGATGAAGATATGGCACTAAAATTAAACAAGTTTTCTTGCAATAAAAAACATGCACCTGAACAGACAGAAGAGCAGAGCAAAAAGGCATCACATGAAAGGCCATCTCTTTCATCAAGCCCTTAAACATTAACCTGGACTCTTACATAAATGCCCTTGCTAAAGGAGCGAACCATCACCTCCAAGTTATTTGAAGCATCAAACATTTCCTATTAAAAGCTTTTGAAGAGCTAGTCCAAGCCATAGTAATATGGTTGGCTGAGTAAAGTAATGCCGTATTCACCCAATTCCCCCAAAATAAACATGGATTTGCACCCTTAAAAGCAGTCTTATGCTTTGCTGCTCAACTCATCTGTAGGACAAAGAAATTCAATCACATCTATCTAGTTTTGGCATCACTTAACTGTCAACCTATCAGAGCTTTCAGCACACAAAAAAACTGCATGTATCATCTTTACAGAACTACATGTGGAAACCCCATGCTACCTGTACATATGTGATATACTACCTAGTGGCGGTCGCCACTAGGTAGTTATAGTTAGGATCTATTTTCTGTATAAAAAGCTTTTTTTTTTTTACTTGCCTATATCTTTGGCGACGCTTGAGGAATCTTCACAAGACTATCCAAAATAATTTGCCACTCATGTCTGCTGCTGTCTGGAAGGTTTTGGGGTGCTCTTTCCGGGGGGTGAGATGAGAAGGGGGGTCCCAAAACACTTCTTCCCCATTCATTTTTCCATAGGAATTTTGAACAGTAACAGCACCGAACCTACTGGCCAGAATTACACCAAATTTGGCAGTAAGGTATGTCCTGGTGCATAAAGTGATCTTTTTGTTTTTTACTGTGAATCTGTTCAGCGCTTTTTTGATAATTAACGGGGAAAAAACTTGTATACATAGTGATGCAGATCCGTTGCGCATATGACGTAGACAGCTGCGAATCTGTGAACCACATGGAGGAGTGTGATTGGCTAGGTGCAAGCTGCAGCTGCAATTATATCGACCAGCAACGGTACTAGGGGATGGTTTTTCTTTGAGAAATGGGTGGAAGGGGTCAGGGTAGAAGAACCCCGGCCCCATGGGAATAATGTAAGGGTTTGTGAGGGATGAATTTGAAAAAGTTAAAACCTCCCTTTTTTTGACAATCGTGGATCCGCAACTCTGTTGTGTGCTCAGCACAGCACCCGTGTAACGTCATGACAGTCGCGAATCACGCCGATGAAAGAATAAAAATATATATTTAAACACATACTGTCACACACAGTCACTCTCACACATCTACTTACAGCCACAGTTAGACACTCCCACACCCTCTCAAGGACTTACAGATTGATACACCCACTCTCAGACTCACTCACATGCTTACGCACTCACAGACCCTCTCAGATATTAATTTACTCACTTACAGACCCAGTCAGACACCCACTCACAGACCCACTAAGACACTAATGCACCCACTTACAGACCCACTCACACACAAATCCACTCAGACTCATGCACTCACTCACGGACCCTCTCAGATATTAATTTACCCACTTACAGACCCACTGAGACACTCAGGCACCCACTCATACCCTTACACACCCACTCACCGACCCACTAAGACGCTAATGCACCCACTCACAGACCCACTCAGCCAGTCATGTAGCCACTCGCAAACCCACTCGGACACTCATGCACCCACTGACTGATCCACCCAGACACAGCCAATCACATACCCACTCAGGCTACGCACCCTCTCACAGACCCACTGAGACTCATTTATGCACTCACAGATCCACTCAGACACAAACACCAACGCATGGATACTGTCAGACAGTCACACACCCAGTCACAGACACTCGTAAATCCACTCATAGACCCACTTGGAGACTCATGTGCCCACTCACAGACCTACTGAGACACTCATGCACCCACTCACAGGCCCACTCAGAACCTCAGGCACCAACTCAGAGACCCACCCAGACACTTACTCACCCACTCAGACCCACTGAGACACTTACACTACCACTCAGAGACCCACCATAAGCTGCCACACCCACTCACTCACCGATGCACTCAGACACTCATGCACCCACTCACAGCTCTACTCTAACCCTCATGCACATAGATCTATTCAGACCCTCATGCAGCTACTCAGAGACCCACTCAGACACCCACTCACAGACCCGCACACACACTGACGCACCCACTAAAACACGGATGTACGCACTCACACCCAGACACTCTCACCCACAGATACACCCTCTCACATCTATTCTCACACCCAGAGAGGCTGCAGCAACCTCCCATAGGGCACAACCAAAGGGCAGTGTGCAGCATGGGGTAGGGTGGTTAAGGGGGTTGGCCGCAGGCAGCGATAGATATTCAACAGTTATAGTTAGAGTTATCTCAAGTAAGTATAACTTGTGTCCTAAGGTAACTATAACTTGCGCCTCCCGCCATGCAGTTTTTTTTAAATCAATGATGTTATCAAAGATGTCATGAGTGCTGTAATTTGTGGGGTAATTAGCGGTGCATGGAAAGGGCCTGAGTTATAGTTACCGTATACCGTAGGGCATGAGTTATACTTACTTGAGATAACTAACTATAACTGTTGAATTTCTATCATTTTGTACGTTTAAAATGTGAGCCTTTTACAACCTTGCAACCCTTTGCTTTTTTCAGTGAATTTCTATGGTTTTTCCTTGTAATCTTTGTTTTTTTCAAGTGACTATTTATATGTGAGATTATTATAACAAACTGATTCAAAAGGCAGCCAATCGCTGTCCAGTTTCAAAGACACGCATAATGTCCAGTTCTGCTTTGTGAACTGTTACTGCATTGTGATACAGTGTTCTTTAAAGAAGTGCATGTTTAACTCTTTCCTAAATTGGAGAAGTGTTGGGTCCCGATACATACAGGAATATTGTTCCAGATCCTGGATCCATTGATGGAAAAGGCCTGCTGCCTTGTTTTCTATTTTTTTTTTTTACACTGAGGTAGTTGCCTTGCTACTTATAAAACCCTGATCCTTATGCTGGCTTAGAAACTATCCTCAGCCTGAGGAAGCAAAGACCAAGTGCAAGGTTTCCTTATGATTTGGCGGCCTTCCCAGATGTCAAAAAGTTGTAATATGAAACATACGTTTTCTGACAATGCTCATACGATCTGGAATACCCTTCCAACAAATATCCACATAGCAAACTCTGACTCTCATTAAGAACAGTCTCAAGGATCACCTGCTGCTGCACAGATGATCCTGCTCCACCAATAGAATATGTCAGTACCTGTGAAAATAGACAGCATTATCCTCTATGCTTATTATTCATGCAAAATCTCTCTGAATATAAATGCTATTGTTTTTACAATTGCCAAAGGTGATGATCATGCTATACAAAGATTAAATACATAAAATAAAACTATGAAGAGCACAGTACTTTATGCCATATACCAGCTGTTAAGGCCTGTGCTGCATGTTGGTTAAGAAATATAGGATCCAAAGTGAGCAAAGGTCTTACAGCTCCATATGTTAACGGTACTGTGTATTTTTAGGTCTTGCCTAAAGGCCGAGTTTTAGCTCTCGGTTGTCAAAGAACTACTGTGGATAGTACCAATATTTATAGTGGGCGTTCGAGTAGCCCATTGTTTATTATTGGTTACATTTCTTCTAAATCTCATTTGCTTGCTTCGTATTCAATGGCTTTCCTTTCTCCTCTTGGAGCAAAGCTTATTTACCATATTTTTGATCAGATGATGACTTGTTACATCTTGCTTGTTACCTTGCTTAGATCTAGGAACGACCCCAGACTGCCCGGTCACCTTTACAATAATACCTTTATGGTATTGCTAGAAAGAATCTGATTTACTCTCCCTGAGACTGAAGGGGAGGAAGGCCTCCATGGCCGCCCACCACTCCAGCATGTTTATGTACAGTCATTGCTCAGGTGTAGCATCATATTGCCTGATGGGCAATCCAACCAACAAGAAGGCATTTGTGACTATGGAAGCCTGTAATTGTGGAGTGCTGAAGGAACAACTCATCAGTAGGTTTGAGGAACACACGCACCAGTGCACTTCAGTAAGGACTCACTCCCACCCAATCCATGAGGCTCCCTTGGTTTTGAAGTCACTGGTTCCTCAGGCACTACTGAAGCACTCTTTTCTTTTCCGCCATCTGGAGTGTGGCACCAATAGAACGCACAGAATCATTAAACAGGCAGCAACATTGGAATTATCTCCACAATCATTTGAAGAGGTGGACTGGACATCATGCAAGTTGTGTCCAGCATACCTTACAAAGGGCAGGCACTGTGTGGCTATAAGAGATTTCTGGGCATTTGTCCTAAAGCTCTGTGGAGGTGGGGCATGGTGTGCTGAAGATACTCCTTGAACAGTACTGCAAGCACCACTTTCACCAGCCAGTCATCCAAGTACAGATATTAGGGACTTCTAAACTCCATAATGAAGACACCACTACTGAAAAGACTTGTGGTGTATTCATCAGGTTAAACAGATGCAAATTCAACTGTTTTGGGACCCCATAGTGAGCTGCAATTAACATCTGTGAATGAGAAGGATTGCAACATGAAAGTAGGTGTCCTGAATGTCCAGAGATGCCAGACAATACCCTGCGTTATGGACTTGCAGAATTTTGCCTTGCATAATTAATAGGTTCAAAAGGCAATCCTATGCCATTCTCTTATAGAGGCATGGCCTCTATGACCCCTTTTTTCAGCAGGACAAGGACTCATAAGAATCAAGATGTGCACCAAAGAGCATCTTGGTGGAAGGAGGGCAATCTGACAGAAGGGATGTAAGAGTATGGTGCAGCCTTTGCAGATCAGTGGCCGACCAATCGTACTGTCATAATCCTCTCCCAACTGCTGGAAAAATGGGAGCCCATCTTCCCACAGAGAGATGCTACTTTACGTTCGGGTGAGTCAGAGCCTTTGAGGCAGTCGAGCCACGACTGGACAGGATTTGTTTATTTATGGATCACATCTTGAAATAGCAAATTGAGAGTATTTTTTGGTGTTTTAGATACAGGTCTTTGCTTTTTAGGAAGTGAAGATCCTGACATCAGTGAGTTTTTGCAATGTTAGGAAGTCTGATTCAGGAGATCAGAATAGGTATTATGCAGCTATAGTTGTGTGTGCCCGATATCAGACATGCTCCCCATCAGCTGGAAAACATCGGTGAGAGGATCCACGGTAAGATTACCCAAAATTGTGATTGTATTGTATTATATGCATTGCTTGGCATGATGGTATTTTTTTCATCCGTGCTATTTTCACTCACAGGGTATTTATAAACATATTGCTATACTTCAGATGGCATGCTCCAAAACTGGCGAAGACCTCAAGCAATACCCACAATACTACAGTACGCCGCAATAATACACTCGATATTGATGATACTTCTGAAACAAACATATTTTGTTGTATTTACCCTGAGACTAGACAGTGTTGCCTTTTATCACTCCTGTTGTTCCTTCTAGCCTTAGAACCACCAGCACTTGCGATTTGTTGCAACAAACAATGGTAAGCAGAAGGAAGTAATGGCGGGCTTTAAGCCCTTTAAGGGTTTTTTTCATATATATATATTTTTTTTTTTAATGCAACACATTTCGCAAACACTATGGAGGCGAAATCTAAAAAAGAAACAGATTCCGACCTGGGATGGTATCTTCACAACCTGGGAGTGACGGTACCATCACCCAAATGAGCTTCAAGGCCATTCCAATGGCAGGCAATACAGCACTATTCAAATCTGTTTACATAACATCACACATTTGTAGTGAATTGCTAGTTTGTTTCATTACATTTTGGGTAGTCGTGCTGAATTTTTTTTATTAGCAAGAATACATTTTCGTATTTATATGATGCAAATATTCAATGGAATGCAGTAAAAGGACACTCTTAAAAATGGTTCTATGCTACTAAATTACACATTGGTGTAGTTTTTAGCAGAGAGTACAAAATAGGTCACTGACCTGGCAGTTTATTTGATGTGGCCTCAACGGTATGTTAATCCAGTTGTATGTGAAAGCTAGCCTTGTAGCCGAGTAGAAAGGCTGAGGTAAGCACACAATACTGAGAGGTTTCAGTTTGCCTTCAACACCTTAGCACTGGCATGTTTTTTTGCTCAAGAAGCATAGCGTATCAGCGCGTATGCAAGGAACCTTCTAAAACTTACACACCATTTCGATGTCTTGTGGCCGATGTGACTGAGCTCCAGGTAACAGTGACGTCTTGAGGTATGGTTTCAGCCTCTCCTCTTCTTTTTTGAAATGCGCCACCCTGTGAAGCAACACAAACAGTATCATCAGACAAGGACCTGCCTTGCGCTTAGAATATTCAAAGAAAAACAAATTCAGTGCTTCAGTTTTCGAACCATTAGTACTGACTTTACTGTTCCTTTTCACAAGAACGAGGACATCACATGTTGAAGAAAGCAGTAGGCAGGTGACTTTGGATAACAAGGGGATGTTGTACTGTATACATCCCCTCATTTGTTCGCTGTATGGCAAATACTCTATAGCAGTGGTTCCCAACCTTTTGATTCCTGTGGACCCCCACTTTAACATTAATGTAACCCAGGGACTCCCACTGAATCATCATTGGAACATGGGGACCCCCGCCTGAGTCATTACTGAAAGCTGGGGACCTAATTTATTAATATTTTTTAATTTTCTTAGCAGTCGCGGACCCCCTGAGAAGGCTTCGCGGACCCCCAGGGGTCTCCGGACCACAGGTTGGGAACCACTGCTCTATAGCTTTATTTTTTGGGATAGGAAATCCATACTAAGTTGTGGTTCAGGTAGAAGAGCAGATGGTGTGGAACGACTGTCTAGCATCAGATATGAGAATGGATGGTACTGAATGACTGTAGCTTTAGGTAGTCGAATCAATAGTATCGAATGACTATCTAGCATCAGATAGGCTCGCATCAGGAACGGGTGTCTAGCATCAGGTAGAAAGGCAAATGGTGTGGAATGGCTGTTTAGCATCAGGTAGAAGAGCAGGTGGTGTGGAATGGCTGTCTAGCATCAGGTAGAAGAGCAGACTGTGTGGAATGGCTGTCTAGCATCAGGTAGAAGAGCAGAGGTTGTGGAATGGCTGTGGGAGAGCGTAGCTTATATATATTCTATAATAATATGAAATGTATATGAACTAACGTATAATAATGCCGCATAGAAAATGCATTAATGTATTTTGCTAAAACGTGCGCTTGAAATGTGCCCACGGGGAGTGGCCGCCACTATATACGGGGACTAATCAAACTGACTAATAATGATAAACTGTTATATTAGGATATGATTTTGCACTAATATTAAAAGATTATATGTTAAAGTTTTGCTAATAAATCATTAGGCCTTAGTTAGCATGAGTCGAGGCCTAGCTGCCCGGTTTCATATTAAATGTGTTTTTCTAACGTGCAGTCTGCGGACTTGCTGAAGGACATGAACTCTTGTTTTTCTCCAAACTAGAAGATGAATGTAACTGTAGTAGATCCGATCCCATGAAATTCAACTGGCTTAGTGAAACATTCTTGCAACAGTGTAGACTACTTGCAGGTACAAGGTCGCCTGAACTGGTACAGACAATGGAACCACTGACTAAAGATGCAAAGAAGACCACGAGAGTATGAAATCATACCGGACATTCTACCCGCTGAAGACGTCAATCATAAGGACCAATAAACTACGTGAGAATAGTTATGGGGTGACAAATTCAATGAAGTAATAGAAACTCTACTGGAGGGAGATAGTGGGGTACTGACCCCAACCAATTAACTTTTAGGGGATTGTACAACAGAAAAGGGATAAAAACCCTTGACACAAGGAAGTGAATTAGAGAGAATAGGAGAATAGGAGAGAGAGTTAGGGAGATGCTGTTGCGATTTGCTATGATCCAGACACTTTGTCACTCTGCATAGAGACTTTGCTGTTTGGTTCTTAGAACCATCCTTGCCTTATAATTGCCCGTTTACACTTTACCTCCTTATGAGGGAAGTGCCCCCTTTTGCCCTATTGCTGAATTCCTGATGGCATATCAACTGATGACCTGAGGACGAAGACCGAACCTGAGTGCTGACCCAATACGGAGGGTAACTATATGACAATGAAATTGTAATTGTCTGTTTGCTTTTCCTTTCTAGGTACCAACTGCTTCTTTTGACAGAGACCCTAGTTAGATGTTTTCCAAATTGGTGTTACTAAATTGTTTTGCATGAAGCCCAACATGCCAATGGTGATTTGAGGTTAGATGAGGGGTTCACTAAACTGACGCAAATAGACAAATGACTGAATCTATGCTTTGTTGAATAATGTGATGATGATACTCTGCTAGGGATAACCTATGCTGACGCCGTGCTATGTTCTAATATTCGTGATTCTTGCTTTGATGAAATCTTATCAGAGTTGCCATTTGTGACTATGCTAATGTGTTTCTTGGTTTTGAGATTAATAAATTTGCTAGTAGAATTTTAATCAATAGGGAATAAACTTTAAATAATAGTACTACACTGGTGTGGTTATTCATGACTGCAAGGTCATGGTGGTTTCCGAGTTTTATTAAATGTCTTTGACTAATTTGAATTGTCGTATTACTGTGAACCTTGATGACGTTATTGACATATTGATTGACATGCTGATTAGTTATCTTGTCCTAAGGTGCCTTCAATCACGGTCAAAAGATTCATTGGCCTAAAACGAGTCCCAAAGTGAGTAAATTAATCATAAAGGGACGCGTTAGCAGCTCCCTAGCATCAGGTAGAAGAGCAGATGGTGTGGAATGGCTGTCTAGCATCAGGTAGGAGAATGGATGGTATTGGATGACTATCTAGCATTAGGGAGAAGAGCGGATAATATTGAAGAACTATCTAGCATCAGGTAGAATAGCAGATGTGGTGAATGGTTGTCTAAAATCAGGTAGAATATCAGATGGTGTGGAATGGCTGTCTAGCATCAGGTAGAAAGGCAGGTGGAGCAGACACTGTAGAATGGATGTCTAGCATCAGGTAGAGGAGAGGGTGAAGTGGAATGGTTGTTTAGATTCAGACAGAAGAGGAGCTCAATATTGCAAATAGCTAGTAAAATATTACCATATTTTGCTTAGATCAGTGTCAAACTTGCAGTGCTTACTTTAAGTGATGCAACCTATGCTTTTGAGAAAAGAAAATGCCCAGCTGCCAGTAGTTAACAAGAGCTGAGCAGCTGGGGAAAGTAATTCAGATGGGCAGTGGCCAAAACACATAAAAGGCAGCATGTGTTCTTGGTCCAGTTTCATGTATTTAACTTAGAGGGCGTAAAATACAGGATGGATAAAGTCTTATCCTGGTAAAGTAGTAAACGGGCAAATGTTAATCTGTGCATGAACTCACCAGATAGCACCATGTTTTTACTGTCAATTCGGAGCCCAGCTCCTGTTGCAACATTGCTAACTTTTTGCCCAGATCACCACCTTTGCTGGTAATTAAAAATTGGCAATACGAGTGTACTAAGTGCTCAGGTCCCACAAAGCGGTGCAATACTTAATGTCCTGTTGACCATTACAAGTAGTCAACACCACAACAGGCCTTTGTTGACAATAATAGTGTCTAGTAATTATATTTAAACACTGTTGTCTGATTTGCACTGACCTACATACACTGATAGTCTGCTTCCATACTACAGAACAAAGCTGCCAAGATGTCAGACTACTTACATGTGACATTTCTATGGTTTCAGTCCACGTATGTGAGACATTATCTTTTCTAAGTTTGACACTTCAAGTGACACTTTCTAGCAAGTAAATCAAAGCAATGACTAGTATTTCAATGCCTTTCTATGAGTTTTCGGTTAATGTATCAATACATTTCACACAACAACGAACATACACCTCAAACAAGCCAGACTTATTGGCTTTGCCAATGCTTGTTAGCAGTATAAGACCAATGAGTAATAATGATTTTATTGTAAATAATTAGAATTGAAAATTCTTCAATTTTGAAGCTATTAGATTGTAAATTGAACATTACTTGGTCTGCTGAAGGAGTTGTGCTTCAATCACGCCTGTCCTTTTCACTTTACATTACTTTCTTCTGCAGTTTCTAACTGTTATCCACTTAAACAATTTGTCTCCTTATTTTTTCTGAAATGCTCCATCCATCTGCATTATCTGCTATATACTTTTTCTCTTTACCACACTTCTCACTGTTTCTGGCTGTTCCTCCTTCTGTCGCCTCTTCGCAATGCTCTCTCGCTCACACACATGCTCAACCACCAACGCAATCTCCCTCTCTCTCCTCACCTGTAAATATAGCATTTTCTTGGTGGTGGTGTCAATACTTTGACAACTGTGTATCTCTTTCGCATATAGTGATAAGCAAAAGTTGCACATGTGTCACAATACGTCTGTGTGCTCTTCCGAAAGGCAGTGGGGTAGATGAGGATTAGGCCCTGGGGACATTTAAGTTAAACAAAATTATGCCATTATACTATTTTGAATGTTAACTTTTCACCACAAATTTCCGGAAATTGATAATTTCAAGGTACATTTTTGCCACAAATGGAGAGTAAGCGCAAATGCACAGAAACTACAAAATATGGGCAGCTGTTGTGCAAATCCTCTTGTTTAAAGGCATCCTCACAACACAAATTGATGCAAGGATGCAGTTTGCACTAAAATATCGAGAAAAACAATGGACTTGTGTTAAAATGGACACCCTTGGGTGGTAGTCCCCCAAACATTTTGCCTTCACTTCTCTCTTGATGAACTAGTTTTTGTTGGATTTAGGACTCTGTGCACTTTGCCATTGCTAATCAGTGCCAAAGAACTTGTGCACTCTCCTTAAAACACAGTAAAATTGTCCTAAACCTAATTGGCACACTTAATTTACTTGCACGATCCCGGTAAATTGTACTACATGTAGCCAGGGCTTGTAAATTAAATGCTACTAGTAGGCCTGCAACACTCATTAGGCCACTCACCAACATGTCTCAGGCATGCCAATGCAGCCTGTAGCACACTTTCAAAACTGCCATTTTGACCTGGCAAAATAAACCTTTTGCCAGGCCTAAACCTCCCTTTTTAATGCTTATGTCACCCCTAGGATAGGCCCTCATAGATCATAGGGAAGGGTGCACGGTATTTAAAAAGCAGTAGATGTGTAGTTAGGTTTCCCTGGCAGTGAAAAACTCTTAAAGCTGTTTTTCACTGTGGTTCGAGCCATTTCTCCCATTGACTAACTCTGGGTTACCTTATTAAATGTAATAAGTGTTAACTTTGGATTGGGAACAGATAGAGATATGCTGTAAAGACTCAAGTTAATTGTAATTTAAAATCCTCTATAATGTTAAAGTTAGGTTATAAGTTAAAATTCTGAAAATGCCACTTTCAGTAAGTTGGCATTTTTTGTCCCTGCCATCTGTACCTTCTGCCAGTATGCTGCATGCATATATCTCTAAGACATGGACACAAAGAGGACTAGGTGTGGTCAGGATGAGCCATCTTTCCAGGATAGTTCGGAGCAGTGCTGTACCGAGCTCCACTTACACTTGAAAGGGCTTTACTTCCAGCACACACAAAGGAACCTAGCACTAGTCTTTTGTTACACCAGGCATGTCTCAGCCTTGACAGGGGAAGAGAATAACTTTCCAGAACCAGATGTCAGACTAGGACAGGACGTCACCCCACACACAAAGGCTGGCACCAGGTAAATATTTGAAACCCAGAAACACTCTTCAGGTCACTTCTGGACCTGTGGGGGACTAAGAAAAAGGACTGCTCTGATGCCCTGCTGCTGGAAGAACTGCCAGCAGTGATTGGACCTGCTATTGTTGTATAGCCATTTTAGTAATGTTTCCTGCCACGTTATTTTAGCAACTAGGCCTGCCGCTTCTGCCCTTTAGCCCAGTTACATTTTATTCTGTTTCATTTTTATTATTTCAGAATCGGCCACATCTGTGTTTCTTTTTTATTTTCTTTAGCTAGTTGTTCCATCGCCCTAGGAAAGCTTTGTGTTTATTAGCAAGACATTCTTTTCACTTTGTGCTTTCATCAAGGCTGCAGAGAGATAGGGTTGCCAGCAAAGTGGTACCCTCCATCTCCAACATTCACAGAAACATACACATCCTTACATGGGGACATTTTCTCAGAACATCAACTGTTTTATTATAAAAACGTTTCCCTGTCCCATGCATGTTACAGGGAGATTTCAGCCAGATCACCATGACTTTGTGCTGATTGACTGCTACAGCTGCTTGCTGAGACTATCGGTTCCCTGGCCTACATGGGGATGGTGTCACTCTAGACAACAGGCTTCCTTCGTCAGGTATGGGTGATGATGTCTTCCCACGGGGCTCCTGAAGGGCGTATTAGGGCTTATCACGCTGCGCTCTAATATAGCTTAGGTAGGAAGTGTATATATTATGCATATTGACAGTATGGTGGGACTTTGCTTGTCACATTTTTGTTTCTAGCATGTTTCATCTTTCTTTATTGCAATTCATGCCATTTTATCTAAGACGCAGCTGTTTCAATAAAAAGTTATTGAACCATTTTCTGTCTCTGTTTGTCTTTGCATGTGTGAAACTGAGAGAAAAGGAGGAGATCTGATATATCAGGATTTCCCTGATAAGTCATTAGGTCATGCATCCAGCTGCCACAAATCATCCTTGCACTTGGGCGGAGATGAGGAGCTGCTAGTTGGCTGGAAACGGATTAGGCATGGTGTGTGACTGGACTCAGTTCCCCACAATCCAGGTGATGAAGCTACCCGAATACAGCAGCCTCATTAGGGTAATGAGAGCCCAAGCGACACTCCTTGAACCCAGCATGACTAGAGTCACCCAAGGGCTAGCTGACTGGCCTTCTGTATGAGCAAATATGAGCAACAGGGACACAACAAGCTCCAGAGGTCTTAAACCATGCTTCTGGCCTCTACTGGAGTGAGACCTAATCCCCAAGTGGTGCTTTCCGGACCTGGACCCTTGGAAGTGGTGTTGGTGGTACTGCTCCTGCCTAATCCTAAAAGCTGGGAAGTAGACATTTTTCAATGGAAAGTGCCTGGAGAACCGTCAGATGACTGGACCTACCTGCCAGCCGATCAATCCAAGGCGCATCGCCGTTCAGCCTGAGTTTGCAATTAGCGCCAGCTATATTCTTCTCCGCAGCAACAAATCATATTCCACTGATCCTCTTTGCAGCGGTATCCAGCCTCTTGGAGCAGTTTCGGTATGGAGCTACAGCCTCATCCCACTGGTTGACTCCCAGCTCCAGAAAAAAACTTCTGAGTCTGAAGACAGACATTTTCACTAGACTAGACAAGGACCAGCACACCATTAACGATGACAAACTCCTTGGCCTAGAAATCAAGCTTCTCCCACTTTTGGAGCTTTTCTTGCCTTCATCGACAACTTCACCAAGACCTAGTCGAGCAACTCCCTGTCGTCGACGACTTATTCTTGGATACAGCCTGCTGCCTTGCTGAGACTCAAGAACAAGGCTGAACTTAAGCTGACACAAGGGCCGAATTCACATCTTGTATTCAACCCAAGCGCCATTTCAGTTGGCTAGAACTTTTGACTTTGGCATGATCATGCACATCCAGATATCCATGGTTGGCGCTTTGATCTTTTAAGTGCTAGATTTCACTAAAAACTAAAAATTCATAACTTTGATTCTACTGATTAGATTTGATTCATTTTATTGTCATTTTATTTATTACATTTTACTTTATTTTTGTAAATTGGGGTGGGATTTTTCTAGTGTTGTGTTTTCACTTTATCACTGTTTCTGTGCTGCATAAATACTTTACACATTGCCTCTAATTTAACCCTGATTACTTTTGTGGTGAGCTAGCACAGGTTAATTTAGTAACTTTTTGTGGTTCACCCTGACAAGAACTGTGTTTATTATCTGAGTGGGTCTTCTACCCTCCTCAACTAACAACTCAATTTATTACAACTTGCATTTCTTGTAATTATGTGTAATTCACATAATGGTGCTGTGATTTCACAGGAAATCAAATTGGCTCTAATGAAAATGTAATCCAAACAACTTTATGACCCACCAATAGGCGCTGTCAGAAACTTGCATGTCTTCAGCTCAATTTCACCGCTCCCAATATGAACTATCCCTCAACTTGAACCCACCCAAGTACTTAGAGGGGACCCAGTAAACAGTATACACTATACAAGAGTCACATGAAAAAATGATGGAAACAACAGCTGAGAAAAGCGTGTTGTCTTATGGAATGAAGTAAAACATGAAATGCAGATAGGCACTGTATCTCTGACATAGATTACCTTAACGGAAAGGTATGGCACTGTCTTGTATGCTTGACAGAGTGGCCAATGATGGATAAGCATGTGGACTGAAAGCCATTCCAATCGAACCAACAGACTGAGAAACTTTTATTGACAATCCTCAACTCCTAATGCTCACAAATGACTCTGCCAGTGCACATCGGTCACAACTACAACACCACTCCTATCCCCCGTCTGAGACACACATGCAACAAAGACAAAAGCTCCCATTTTGGCCCTGCAACATCCCACACATTCCACAGCAGAACTCCACATCCAGCTCCACCCATGTACTGTAAACCAAAGCTGGAGGAACTGTAAGTATGGATGGATAATACATGACTTATGAGACCTGGGGAAGAGTGCCTGAGGTAGCCTTCTTATCAGCTTCATTACTCTGAAACATAGTGCACTGCAGTGGGCCCAGGTTGACTCAGAGCTGTATCCATAGCAGCCTGGGCCCATCAATGCTCTCTTGACT
Source organism: Pleurodeles waltl (assembly GCF_031143425.1). Lineage (NCBI taxonomy): Eukaryota > Metazoa > Chordata > Amphibia > Caudata > Salamandridae > Pleurodeles > Pleurodeles waltl. Next base: position 977,570,748 of record NC_090437.1, on the reverse strand, counting down.
CCCTGCTTGAAGCAAAGCAAGCATGCTGTAATAGCACCACCATGGAACTCTGCATCGCTATGGACATAGATTTTCAATTAAGATGTGTGACAGCACTTTACTGTAGTCATGTAGACTAACCTACGATGTGTGGAACTTGGCACAGCTGACAGAATTATTATGCTCCTTAGGTTTGCTTTCCATTCACCCATCAAGAACCTGACACTACAGTGATGTGGGGAATGCTCAAATATATCTCAGTCACTTAATTACTCTTGGCTGCATTTCAGTCTATTATTTCTGTTCACTCCGTCACTACAGTTGGGAACAAACCTCAAGCAGCCTCAGACTTGCTTCAATAGAAATAGTTGAGCCAGAACTAGCAAATCACATCCTGTTTGAATGAGAATGAAAGCCTTAAGCAGTCCAGGCCAGTTTCAGCCTTGTTAGGCCTCATCAGTGAGTTCACGTTCTATAGCATCACAAGAAAGGGAACTATGATATACCCAGATGTGGTACCCCATCTCAGAGGACATGAGCAAGAACAGGCCAGACGGGGAAATTGAAATCAGCCCTGGGAAAATGTCGGACGTAGCCTCGTCAGTGAGATTCAGGGGGTGAAGGAGTAGGGTGTGGATCTCAAATTTTCCAGCTAAAGAAGCAGGGGGCCACAGGGTGAATGCGCGAGGTGACCAAGATTCAGGATGGACTGTTACAATGAGGAACAGGGCCAGTACCAATTTGCATTTGGTAGGCTTTGAGGGCCGATTTACAGTTTAAAGGACAGATAATCTGTTGCAACGGTTATGAGTACCCTGTCTGCCAAACTTGGAATTCATCCACCATTATCCATCTGCACAGTAAGTGACCACTCAATTTCCCATCATCCATCTACATAGGAAGTGAAAAAACTCATATCCCCTCCTAAGACCTACTTTATGGCTGCTACAGCGTAGATGCACAGTGGACGCATGCAGCCGGCATGCCGCTGGTGATCCAAAGGCAAGACCATCTGTGACCATTCATGTCTGGACTGCGCCCAGAGCCAGGAAACTGGTCTTCCCCCCCACCACCATGCTGCAACCCTCTGCATCCTAAACCCTGGCCACCAACACAACAATCTACACTCTCATGCATACTCTTCCATACCCACTCATTCACCCAACACGCAACAGGGATCTGAGACCTACTTCACAACAATGCCCTTTATCTACTTTTTCTCAGGGAAACCTGGCTGAACCCTGCATTGGCACTAGACATCGCCACAGCCATCCCCACTGGCTACTAGATTGCCAGGCAAGACATACTTCACAAGAACAGAGGCGGACTCGCCATCATCCATAAGAATACTATCAGCTGCACCACATCCAGTGACACTTGATCCTCGAACATGGACTGTCATTCGCCCCAACTTCACTCTAAGCAGCACTCATCTACAGACCACCAGGTTCACCTCAACATCATCACAGACTTGACATGGCTCTGCATAAAATAACCCAATCTTAAATCAGGTGGTCCTCAATTTTTATGCCGATGGAATAAAATTTGCTCTGTGAACTTTCTTTGATGGCCTGACAGAGTATGTGCCATCGGAAGTAAGCCACCTGACTGTCTGCCCTATTTAGAGTGGACTGTCAGATTTTTTTTTTTTTTTTTTTTTAACTGTCCTCCTCCACACACACACACAAGACGAGGGAAGTATCTGAAATTATGCACAATGGGCTTTGTTGTTATTCCATTGCAGCCCAGCCCTCCAGCTCAGGTAGAGCCGGGGGGGCCTATTTATTAGGCAGAGATTATCTCTAAATGACATGATTATTTCAGTTACCACAGCTACTCATATGATTCAGGTACTAGTAATTTAGTGTTGTAATAACTAAATTTAATATTTGTGTATTTAAATTTTACAATAAACATTTTTCTTATTAGAATATTGACAATTTTTAGCCACTGTTTGAGATTGTAGATAATATCACCACACAGTATAATTGCTTCCTTGAATGGACTCATGTCTTATGTGGAGATTCTAATGCAGTGTTAAATATCAGCAGTTTGGACCTAGATTAGAGGACGGACTCCTTCATGCTCAAAATCTGAGAGATGTTTAGTTGGTGAATTATGTCACGCAGAGAGTTTTGGTTACCATCCATGAATTACAGTGAATCAGCATCCCCGCTATACCATCCTTTTTTGCCATCCATTAGACTATATTTTCATGTCCTAATCCCCTATTAGCTTGGTCATCCTTAGTAGTGAGTGTCAGTCTGTCTGCTGGTGATCATAACCCCTTACTCTGCCCATTGAATTTTTTTGGTTTACAAATTCTAACTCGGCCAGGATCTGCCACTCTTGACTACCAAAAATAGTAATCGATGTTTGACTTGGAAACTCCCTAACCCTCAAGCCTTCCTACCAAATCTAATTAGGAACACTTCAGTGGCCTTTGAGAGCTGTCTTACTGTAGAGGTTGGTAATTAGTCCCTTGCTAGTTAATTCATTGAAATATGCATTCAAGAGAGAACATTGCATATGAAACCTGTTTTAGACATACTTGTACAGACCCCAAGATGGTTTGCTCTCAAGCAAGTTGCAACTTAAGATGCACATTGGGTAGAAGGCATAGGAACATGGAAGAAGTAAGTGGGTGTAGGCTAGTTACAAATGTGTCCTGCAGGTGCAGATGAATGAGATCAGCATTAGTAATCTCTCTGCCTTAGTGGTAGCTAAGTGGTAGCTAAGAAACTCAAAGACCCTAAATCTTTCTGGTCTATACTATATACTATACTATACTATACTTTCTGGCAGACACTACTGCAGACTGCTAGGTATTGCATTTCTCAAGGGTCTAAAATGCCAATAGCGAGAGATATATCTTGGCACCTAGCCTGCCCCCTGCCTGTGGCCTCCAGTTCCTGTTTGTTCCAGTCTGATCCAGTTGCGGCAGTTCGACCAAGTAAAACTGCTGCTGCCTGGGGTTTTCCTGCCCCGGTTCTTTCACTCACCATTCTTCCCACCAACAGAAGCCACACTCAACCCAGGACCTAGCAACACTGCTGCTGCTGCCTGGGTTTTCCCGCTCACCGTTCTTCCCACCAACAGAAGCCCGCACACCCGAGGACCTAGTTAATGTAGGCTGCAGCATGACTGCTCAGTGGACACGCACAGCAGGAGCATCAACCGTAAGCCCATCTGTACCTGTTCGCGTCCGAACTGTGCCTAGTGCCAGGAACCCCAGCCTCAAGAATACACACTGGCAAACATGCTGCTGCTGCACATCCCTTAGCACCACAGTAATATCGTTCTCCTGCACAGATTGCAATTTCACCTGTGAAACCTCAGACCCGGACACCATTACATTCAAACAACCGATGCACGCCACTACCACCACCACCACCCCACACCAACTGTCCACCATGCTCCTCAACATCTGATCCCTTGGGAAACACTGCTCTGAAATGTAGGAACTCCTCAACAGCAACACACTCGACCGTCTACTCCTGATCGAAACATGGCTCAATCTAGCCTCCATCCTGGACATCGCCACAGGCATCCATTCTGCCTACAAAATCATACATCAGGACCAAACCCACAAACCAGGTGGAGTATTCAAAATCTTCTACAAAAACACGATTGACTACACCACCTCCACAGATTCGGACACCAGCTTCATGGAACACCTCCACTTCAAAATACGAATGGAGTACAATGCCACCCTGAAAGGAACCCTCATCTACCATCCCCCGGGGCCCTTATGCGAAATTCTGCAACCACATTGCTAACCTCTTAATCAGATCAACCAATTACATCCTCCTCGTGGACCCCATTTTCTGCCATCAAGTTCTTGGGGCAAAATATCCAAAGAGCACTGGGCCAAGACCCTACAGAAACACCCACCCAACCACACCAGGGACCTCAATGTCAACATCATGCACTTCAATAAATTGCCTACCTACTGCACCAACCACACCACTCCCATCAGAAACAAGACCTCCAAAAAACAAACGACCCAGCTGGTACAACAACTACCTCAGGGAATCCAACTGCCAATGCAAACAACTTGAGAGAAAGTGGAGACTCTACAAAAACACCACCGCAAGATCAACAGTCAAAGCCATCCTCATCCTCTACCACCACCAACTACGAGACACAACAACAAAGGCCCCAACTCTCAGGCTCAAAGCCAGCCCCAACAATGCCAAAAAACTCTTCACCATTCTCAAGAAGGTCTACAATACATTCGAACTACAGCATACCAATACATTGGCCCAGCAGGACACCTCCCACATCGCCAAACAGAAGCTAAGCAACAGGCAGTCCCTCTGGAATGAAGACACCACTGCCCTGATGAATACCATCCACTCCAGAGCCCCCTCAGACCTATGTCCTCACTTCATATTTAACCTTGGAAGAACCATCATCTCCCCACACTCACGGCTATCATCAACACCTCCATAACCACTTCCACTTTCCCATCTTGCTGGAAAAATGCAGAAGTCAACGCCCTATTGAAGAAACTAACAGCAGACCCCCAACACTCTCAGTAACTACAGACCCATCTTTCTCCTGTCTTTTTCAGCTAAAGTCAAGGAGAAAGCCATCAATGGCCAACTCACAGACCACCTAGAACCCTATCAACTAGTAGACAGCTCTCAATCTAGCTTTAGCACAACCATACCACAGACACGGCACTTACTGATCCCACCAATGACATCAGAAGCATCCTCAACTGAAGAGAACTGGCTGCGCTCATCCTCCTCGACTTCTCCGCAGCTTTTAATATGGTCTACCACAATTCACTCACTGGAAAGCTTCAGCACCTGGGTATCTGCGGACTGGCACTCAAGTGGATTTCCTCCTTCCTCACAGACAGAACTCAATGAGTTAGACTTCCGCCTACACCTCAGAACCTAAAAATCTCATCTGTGGAGTCCCTCAAGGACTGTCACTCAGCCCAACACCTACAAGAAGCCCCTCGGACTTCGGAGCCCATGGCATCAACATAGTGTCCTACGCCGACGACATACAGCTCATTACCTCACTTACTGATTCAACCAGCACCGCCAAAGCAAACTTCTCTAACTGCATAAGCAACGTTGCTGCTTGGATAAAATATAAAAACTGCCTCCAGCTCAACACTGAGAAAAATGAGTCTTTACCTTCTACAACAACCACTCCCCTCTAGAACTCCTCTTGGTGGCCCTCCGAATTTGGCCCTCCCACCCGCCACTGCGGACAATGCCAAGAAACTGAGGATCATCCTGGACATTAATCTTTCCATGAGCAGATCAGTGCAGTTGCCTCACCATGGTTCCATAATACTGAAAATGCAACCCAAGATTTTAAGGTGGATCCCACTTAACCCCAGATGAACAGTCACCAAGGCTCTTATCACAAGTAAACTTGACTTTCGAAATGCCCTCTACTTTGGAACCCCAGCCCATGTTCTACACCAACACCAAACCACCCAGAACACCGCATTCAGACCCATCCTGAAAATCCCGCAAAATAAAATTCTCTCCATACTTCAACAATCTCCACTGGCTCTCAGTCCAGATAAGATGTAAGTTCAAGCTACTCACTCACACCTACAAAGCTCGCCACAACACCAGTCCAGCATACCTCAACCACTGCCTCAACTTCTACCAACTCACTAGACACCTTCGAACTGCATCCCAGTCAACAGCACACCTCCCTCACATGAAGATCAGAAGCAGAGGACGATCCTTCTCATACCTTGCAGTCAAGACCTAGAACGACCTCCTGCAACACCTCAGAACCTCTGCCTCCTTCATTGATTTCTGAAGGCTCTTCTAGACAAACCAGGCATGATCTCTTCCTACCCCTTAAGGCCTGCCCTACTAAGCAACTGGATTCCTTTACGGGTGATTAGCTGAGCTGTACAAATCCACATAATTTAACAAATAGCTGCACTGACTTCCCACTGACTCCATTTGTTGGATGTGCCTTGAACGCCAGCTTAAAAATGTATTTGGAAGAAGTCAACAAAGCCCTCTTGGAGTGTCCCACAAATAAAGCTCTGGAGCCAGTTGGAGTCCCGATTGGCTTATTTAAGTATAATTTTGATATATGGGCTCCCTTGTTTACCAATCTTTAACAGTTTCAATGTTCTTTCACTACCTCCTTAATGGTTCTCCAATAATCAACAAGCATTGGTAAAGATGATGGGTCTCACCTTTGGGACCACTTTGCCAGCGGTTTTGGCATGAGAGGAGTAGCAAAAAGGCACAGTCATGCAGCACAGCATCAGGGCCAAATAATATGCATCATTTATTTTATTTTTATCGACCAATCTGAGTTGGATGAACAACTAAAAGAAAAAAAAAAAACTCACAGAAAAGCATTTTCTTTTGAAAGCGGGTGTGAGGGGGAAGCATCACAAGGGTGAGGGTGGATGCAACATAGGAGATGAGGGGAGGGAGCAACTGGGGGAGGCAAGGGAGGAGGAGAAATCAACAAAGGGGAGAGGAAGCAACAATGGGGGGTGCAGATGTGGGGAAGAAGCAACATAGGGAGAATGGGCAAACCAACATAAAGGACGGGTTTGGGACGGAATGAAAACAGGGGGTGTGGTAGGGAGGATCCCTGCTCTGCCCCAGATGCCAATGTACACAAAAAGTGCAGGTGAACATAATTTTACAGAAAAAAATGAAAAGACTCATTAAGCCGGTGCTGCAACTGCGCAGGGCCCACGCTCGTATACTGAGTGTGATTGATAGCGCAAGCAGATCATACAACACAGCCTATATACTTGAAACTTAAAACTGGGTATTGGCCACATTCCCACCTTGCATTGCTAATACGTTTTTTCCCAACATTTTCTTGGCTGAGGCCCAGCTCCTTCTGGGGCTATTCAGGCTTGCTCAAGAACAGTTTCTAGTGGCTATTAATGGCCCTTCACTTACAATCTTCACCATACACGGCTGCCAGCTACCAAAAGTAAACAGCCACCACAGTGCATGGCATATCCCTTCAGGAGCATTTGCTTCCGCCACTGGCAGGTGTACTATGACATGCGGCAGGTGAACCAGGGGCAATTAATCCTGTTCAGTGAGCAGGGATCTTGTTCTTTCAGTATATTTTGGCACATATTTCCCAGAATGTTATTCCAGTGCTAAATCTAAATTTGACCAAGTAGTGCTGTAAAACTATTTGCTAAAAGAGTAGTATGCTATCCACTATCCAATAATTTCAATACATTTATGCACACCTGACATGATGGATGATTTGTTATGTACATTTAGGGCCATTGGAAATATGAGATGTTGTGACCGAAGAGACTTTTTTGCATAATTATAAATTTAATGCATATGCCACATAATCCACTATCTGCTGCATAATCTGCATATTTGAACAAAAACGTTTTTTTTCTCCCTCGCTGAAACGGTTTAGAAGTTACATTGAATGTGATAACACGTGTTTCCGCGCAGTGGAAGGTCCTTTGCAAAGCTGGACTGGTCACCTTTCTTTTGCTTATTGCTATATTTGAGTGTTAAACTAGTACTAATGAGGAGCAATAACCAGAGAGTGTTACCAAGTTTAACAAGCATTTGCAATACAATATTTCTCACGTTTGCTCAAGTTTTTGCTATTAGCAATGTAAATTTTTAACTGGAACCTTCTTGCCACATAAACTGAAAATAAAAAAGTAAAAACAGTTGATATAAGTGAGTCGATTCAAAGCACCGCTGTGAGCGCGAAGGATAAAGACAAAAGGAAAAGAAGTTCACTCAGAGTCAAAGTTATTGATAATAGTGCAATTACCCGTGTAACAGGGTCGATGGCCAAGGCGGTAACAAAACCACCATAAGGAGGGACAAACGTAAAGCAGTTAGCAATGAAAACAAAGGATTTTTGAGAGGCCAGCCCACGGACGAGTGATAGTGATGGGTGTGCAATGGGTGTGGTTAAAAGCCCAGATACATACCAACACGTCGGAAAGCAGCGCTTGAGCGCTGCTCTGCTAGACCTAAAAATGACAAAATAATGAAGTAATACTTTTCCAAAATGTGCCACAATATACCAACATAATTTGTCTTTTCTTCCCGCACAATTTACTGAACACTGCCGCATAATTTGATCCTCTCCTGCCACATAATTCCAGTGGCCCTGCGTATATTTGGCATGTATTGCGGATATCAGTATGCAATCTGTAGGAGGCAGTTTCAAATACAAGAAAGGTGAATCGCCTTTCATCCAAACAAACATTATGAGAAGCACTGGCCTGCATGAGATAAACGTTCTGTAATAAAACAATCATCATACAACTATTATGATGTTTACTGACGTGCGATGGCACCACGTGGCATTCTTTAGCTGGTGACAGAGTCTGCCTGCACGGTGGGTGTTTTCATTTAACCCCTTCGCTGCCAGGCCTTTTCCCTCTCAGGGGCCAGGCCTTTTTTTTTTGCTATTTGGGGCAGTTTGCGCTTAGGCCCTCATAACTTGTTTGTCCACATAAGCTACCCATGCCAAATTTGTGTCCTTTTTTTCCAATATCCTAGGGATTCAAGAGGTACCCAGACTTTGCGGGTTCCTCTGAAGGAGACCAAGAAATTAGCCAAAATACAGAGAACATTTCGTTTTTTTTTTTTTAAATGGAAAGGAGGGCTGCAGAAGAAGGCTTGTGTTTTTTTCCCTGAAAATGCCATCAACAAGAGGTTTGCGGTGCTAAAATCACCATCTTCCCAGCTTTTAGGAACAGGCAGACTTGGATCAAAAAAACACATTTTTCAACACAATTGTGGCATTTTACTGGGACATACCCCATTATTACTATTTTTTGTGTTTTCAGCCTCCTTCCACTTAGTGACAGAAATGGGTGTGAAACCAATGATGGATCCTGGAAAGCTAAACATTTCTGAACAGTAGATAAAATTCTGAATCCAGCAAGGGGTCATTTGTGTAGATCCTACAAGGTTTTCCTACAGGAAATAAAAACTGAATTAAAAAAATATTGAACTTGAGATGAAAAAACCAACCATTTTTCTCTACGTTTTACTCTAACTTTTTCCTGCGGTCAGATTTTTTAAAGCAATGTACCGTTAAGTCTGCTGGACTCTTCTGGTTGCAGGGATATATAAGGCTTGTAGGTTCATCAAGAACCCAAGGTACCCAGAGCCAATAAATGAGCTGCACCTTGCAATGGGTTTTCATTGTATACTGGGTGTACAGCAATTTATTTGGTAAAATTTAAAGAGTCAAAAATAGGTATCAAGGAAACCCTTGCATTTCCAAAATGGGCACAAGATAAGGTGTTGAGAGGCAGTGGTTATTTGCACATCTCTGAATTCCGGGGTCCCCATACTAGCATTTCAATTACAGTGCATTTCTCAAATAGATGTCTTTTTTTACACACTGTCCTACATTTGGAAGGCTAGAATGTAGAGAAAGAAAAGGAGCAATAACAATTGTTTTTCTATTCTGTGTTCTCCCAAGTCTCCCAATAAAAATGGTACCTCACTTGCGTGGGTAGGCCTAATGCCCGCAACAAGAAACGCAACATGGACACATCACATTTTTACATTGAAATCTGACGTGTTTTTTGCAAAGTGCCTAGCTGTGGATTTTGGCCTCTAGCTCAGCCGGCACCTAGGGAAACCTACCAAACCTGTGCATTTTTAAAAACTAGACACCTAGGGAAATCCAGGATGGGGTGACTTTTTCCTCACATTTCGGTGATAAAGTTCTGGAATCTGAGAGGAGCCACAAATTTCCATCCACCCAGCATTCCCCCAAGTCTCCAGATAGAAATGGTAACTCACTTGTGTGGGTAGGCCTAGTGCCCGCAACAGTTAATGCCCCAAAACACAAGGACACATCACATTTTCCCAAAGAAAACAGAGCTGTTTTTCTTTTTTGCAAAGTGCCTAGCTGTGGATTTTGGCCTCTAGCTCAGCTGGCACCTAGGTAAACCTACCAAATGTGCCTTTTTGAAAAATAGACACCTAGGGGAATCTAGGATATGGTGACTTGTGGGGCTCTTACCAGGTTCTGTTACCCAGAATCCTTTTCAAACCTCAAAATTTGGCCAAAAAACACTTTTTCCTCACATTTCGGTGATAGAAACTTCTGGAATTTGAGAGAAGCCACAAGTGTCCTTCCACCCAGTGTTCCCCCAAGTCTCCCAATGAAAATGGTACCTCACTTGTGTGGGTAGGCCAAGTGCCCGCAAAAGGATATGCCCCAAAACACTATGTGGACACAAAGTTATCAAATGCAAAACTACCTGTTTTGGCGGGGAGGGGCACCTGCATTTTTGGTCCTGGGCTCAGCAGCCATATAGGGAAACCTACCAAACCCAAACATTACTGAAAACTAGACACCTGAGGGAGTCCAGGGAGGTGTGACTTGCGTGGATCCCCGGTGTTTTTTTCACCCAGAATCCTCAGCACACCACAAACTTAACTAAAAAAAGAAAAAAATGAAATTTTGCCCACATTTCTGTGTAGGACCACCCAAACAGGACAAATATGCTACCACCCAATGTTCCCTTCAGTCTCCCGGTAAAAATTATACCTCACTTGTGTAGGCTGGCCAAGTGTCTGTGGCAGGGAAGAGCCAAAAACATGTCGAAATGGAGGGGGAACCAAAACTGGTCCAAAAGGGCAGTTTGGAAAAAAAATATTCAGGCTGACTAGTGGGAAATAATTTTTATCGGTATAGATGAGACAATGCTGAGTGGTAGGAATTTTGTGGATTCCTGCAGATTCAGGAAGGTTCCATTACAAAAATGTGGGGAAAAGGTGTGATTTCCAGCAAAGTTGGAAGTTTGCAGGGCATTGTGGGTAGGAAAATGGTGTGTGATGCATGTGAAGCACACCACCCTGGACTCACCCAGACGTTTAGTTTTCAGATGTGTCTAGGACTTGTGGATTTTTCTACATGGCAGCGTCCCAAAGTCCAAAAAGTGCAGCCCTCACCATTCCAAGTGCGATGATTTTGAGAGTTAAACAAGGTCTCATGGCGCAAATGTAAAACCAAAACACAAAATAATCGAATGTCCTCTTGCTTGCCGTGGGATAAGATGTTTTAGTGTGCATGGGAGAGCTGAAAGACTGTTACCCCCTTCAGGTGGGGCATCACCATGCCCATAATGGTTGGTAGCCACCACCCCCCTATTTTTTATTTTTTTTTATTCCCTGGCATCTAGTAGGTTTTCTGCCTCCTCCCCCCCCCCCCCCCAACCCCGGGAAGTGAATCAGGGGTAATTGCGCCATCTACCCACCCTCTTTTTTGAAGAAAAAAAAATCTTCCCTGGTCTTTGGTGGGCTTTCTGCCACCCTTGGGGACAGATGGGCCTTCCACAAATAGGCCGATCTGCCCCCAAGGAGGGCAGATATGGCAAACTGTAATGTGCCCCCATGGAGAGTGACCCTTGCCCAAGGGGCAGCCCCCCCCCCCACCCCCCCCAAAACAAAACACACACATACACACAAACCAATCCCTGGTGCCTAAGTGGTTGGCCTAAAATACATTTGCCCTCCAGGGGAGTGACCCTTGTCTAAGGGGTCGCGTCCCATCTGTAAAAAAAAAATAATAATAATAATTTTAATCCCTGCATAGTGGTTTGGCCTAAAATAAAATTGCCCCCCAGGGGAGCGACTCTTGACTGACATCATCAGACATTACTGGGGGGGGAGGGCAGGAGGGGCAGGGGTGGAAGGGGAAGCGATTCCCCTTTCAGCCCTGCCATGGGGGGATGGGGGCAGAGCCCTCGGGGGAGCACTAGCGCTTCCGTCGAGGGCCAGTACTAGGACATAATGGTTACGTCCAAGGCGCCTCAGCGCCGCATCCACGGATGTAAACATTACATCCTTGGCGCCAGAGGTGGCTGCCGGTACAGAGGTGGCTTTAGGGAATCTGATATGAGTAACTAACGACTGAAAATCCTCATTTCTGTGTAAGAAACATGTTCTTTAAAAAAGAAAGAACATTAACTTCAACCCACAAATATGTAAAGTAAGAGGGCACACTTTTACAGATACAGTTTAAATGGAGAACAAGCCAATATAAAATAACTGATTCTAACTGGGAGCTCACAATTCTTACGCAAGCCCTCATGTGCCCTTAACTTGGTCAGCGGAATTGCCACTTTCTTTCTGGCTGTCATCCACCAACATTGTTATCCAATCCAAGGCTAGGAGCAGGAAAGTTCTAAAATTTAAAAACTGATTTTTAAAACGCACTGTAAGCGGCCAACGCTGCCCATTTCATAGTGCGTTTCAGGTCACAATTGAAGAGATCGGGCGGGTAGGAGTGGAAGAAGAAAGAGGGAAGGGATGAGAGGAGCCAGGGAGAGGTGAGGATAAGTTAAACAGAACAAGAAAAACATGCTAGCACTATGGAGGGAGCAGCAGGCAGGGGAGAAGGAGGGGGAAAAAATAGCACCTCAATCACGGCGGGAGTAGGAGGGGGAAAAATAGCACCTCAATGACGGGGGGGGCTTTGATTAACTAGAATCAATTTGTGTTTGGTCCATGCTCCACAGTAATGATCAGAAATGACGTTGTGGCTGCACTTGCCAATTAAGGAGGCTGCAAAGAAGAGTGAGATGCAGCCAACAAATGGTAAAGCAATGGGTAGGCGCCACGCCCTTACTGTATACAATAGTAACTCACAAGCCTGACGCATGCGCTAGTGCATGCTCTCGTAGGAGTGACCCTAAAATGGGGGATTGGTCAGATCTCCGCTGTTAACGGCTGATATCCCTTATGGACTCTCCTGACAAAATCTTAGGAAGAGTTACATTCTATATATTAACCAATCATACAAGGCAGTCTTGTGCATCTCGAAGAGCCATTCATCATGCGTCAGTCTGTGTGGTGCTCTCCAGTGGTGTACGATACAAACCTTTGCCACTGTGAGGCCTGTGGCTAAGAGATGTCTCGTGGGTCTTCAAGGACTGGAGGTCTGTCGTGTCACGGAGGAGGACTACCGGTCTCATTAGAGTGATAGGAATCTGCAAAGCCTCACAAAGTGAGGACATCAAGGAGGCCAAAAAATGTGGAGAGCTCCGGGCATTCAAAGAGTATGTGCGGCATATCTCAATGATGGTTGGGGGCATATCCAACAAGTCATGTGATGCAGCAACCATGCCTGCTCCAACTTCATGGGGACCAATACCAATCTTGAGGCTTCTTGTAGAAGGTAAACATCATCCTAGATTCTTTGACATCCCTTATAAGGTTTTCAACTATACTTCAGTCTAGTCTTCCTCTGTGTAGTTAGTATTGGGCAGATGTTGCCAGGAGATACACAACTGCCTCAGAAAGGTCTGAAAATGAAGATGCCACACCAATAGATTGTAGAATCCAGATGCTACCCCCTGAAACTGTTACCCATGAGGTGAGATATTCCATAACAGAGAGAACAGAGGATTCCTCAAACACCCACAGAAGCAAACCAAGCCAACCAGAAATGGAGCGTCCAAGGCTTTCTTATGTTAAGCTAGGATTTTCCCAGTTGAGTATGCCTTCCATCCTTAGGGATCCAAAAAGCATCACCAAGGCGGATATGTCCTGGTTTAAGTAGGTCTTCTTCAAAGACAGAAGACTGAAGAGGGATATGGGAAAACGTGAAAAACTACCCATAGGCACTATATTCAACTTCAAACCACTATTGGTATAGAGCCTTACTAAATAAATCTAATCAATGGTAACAGGCTTCACTGTTGAGATTTAGAATTGGGCACTATACGGAACATGCTTTCCTTCCTCTTGGGACAGTACGGAGCAGTATGTTCATCTGCCTCTCCCTGTGATGACGCCACCCCACAGCCATTATTACATCTTTACTTTTTTTATTTTATGTAAATTATACTAGGCTCTTTCTTTAACCCATCTTGAAAGTTCTTAATATTTGATTATGTAGACCTGCACTTTTCTTTCTTCAGACATTAAGTGGGCTTTCTACCGGTGTTGCAGTAGGTTCCATTTTAAAATGTGCTATCCATTGTTGCTAAGACAAGCATTTTTTATGCTTTTATGCACTTGTTGTCATTTTTAGACTCCATATTTTTATGTGCTTTTATGATGGATTTTGTTTTGTTCTACTTTTATAATTAACATAATTAATTATTTTCATCAAATAACGTTTTTTGATTGACTGAGTGAGTGCATGATTGAATAACTCTCACACAATGGGAGAAAACTGGTGCCTAGTTGATTAATTTTTGTAATTATTTTTCAAACGCAAACTCTCAGTTTGAGAGTTTGTTTTTGAATAATCAAAAACGTTGGCAAAGTTTGAGGGACAGCCGTGATGTGTGACAGAGCTGTCCATTAAACTTTCTACATTGACAGGAAACACTATGATGGAATTCCTGGCAATGTACAGAGATGTCTGCCGGGCTGGCAGACATCCCTAAACTTTGTGCGCAGAGTAAAGGTAGTAAATTCCTCCACCACTCTAGAGTAGCACAGTGGGTGAAAAACAATGGTCTGGAATGCTCCCACCCCAAGAGATGGCCAGTGGTTAGACTACTGTATAATTGTCAGTAGTAAAAGCAAATGAGATTGGCATCACTTTCCAAGTCTACTACCGCCAAGGTTTGTAAATTCCAAAGAGTTGATCATTTACATTGATTCAAGGAGCACTTTTGTGGGTGCAGATTTGCTACTTTCTTGGTAAACCGGTCAATTAGAGGCATATTTACAACAAAGTGGCAATACACAAAGCAAACAAAGTTGCCCCACTTCACTGCTTCACCTGAAGAGAGCAAAATTGAGTCATATCTTCAAAGAAATGGTGCAGTATTGCTCAGTCCATAAACTGGCTCTCTTTGGGCTTCCTTATGCCAATGCAGGAACCCTTGCACCATAGTGCAAGGGTGTCTGTGTTATGGTAAGGATGGTTATTGTGCGGAAAGGTCGACCTTCCTGCATAAAAACTGTCCTTGGGGGCTTTTGTCTATATGTGTTGTCTATATGTGTACTGCAGGGTGCATCATGCATGCAAAGAGGAAATAATAATGAGATATAAAAATATTTTTCCTCTGTATACCAGCCTCAGGCGGGTGCAACATTTTGGAGCTAACCTATGTTGATAACTCTTTCTAAATATGGGTTTGAGTCACAATTCATGGAACAGCTTCCTGATGCAAAGTAATGCAAAGCAGCATAATTAGCTACACTGCATTACTTTTTCTTACAAAGTTACGCAAATTGACATGAGCATGGTTTTGTAAATATCCAAAACCGATTTTGCATTGCACCAAAAAAGTGCTGCAACCCAGTCACAAAATCTTTTTCAATCTGTGCCTATTTAAAATTGTTTTTGGGTCAAAATAGGGCAGATGCACGAGAATGCCCAAGTACCACCCAATGAACGCCTACCCGATGCAAAGTAACGCAAGGCAGTGCAAGAGCTCCGTTGTATGACTTTTTTTTTTTTTTTTTTACAAAGCCACGCAAACTAACATCTGCATGGCTTTGAAAATACCGAAAAAGTGATGTATCCCAAAGCAAAATCTTGTGGACCTAAATATATTCACATTCCTGATACAAAAAAAACCACCTAGTGACATCAGGACGACAAGAAAAACGAACAGACATCGCGTACTCGATTCAGGGCGCCCAGATCAAACTACCAAGCCAAGAATGTACTTGTTTAGGGGGCACATACCATGCACCCTCTGAAACTACACCTCAGCAAAAAGCCTCAAACCAGTCTTCGTGCGCAATCTCTCTCGCTCCATCCTTCCATATATTCTTTCGGTCTCCTCCGCGCGTCGCTTTTCCTTCTCTGATCGAGTCTCTCCCTCTAGTTCTAGCTCTCTTGAAGGACCACAGTGTCTTCTGCAGTTAATCTTGGGAGTTGGAGGAAGCAACAGAGGCACCGAAAGAGGTCCCGGGCTTCCAAAATTGGCCTCCAAGGACCTCCGCCCACCGGGAAATGCCTGGTGGGATCAAAGGCCCGTCCGGCGCTGGAGCAGGTAACCCGCCTCTAGCGCTCGCCTTCTAACCGCTGCTCTACAGTGGATCAAGCAAAGGCCTTCCGGGGCGCCGCCCGCCCTTCTTTCCCTTTGCTTTGAAAGTATTTTTAGAAACCATACAGAAAAGAATTAAAACTTCGTCCCTGATAGTTATTTTGTATAGTGTGCTTGAGGAGTTGTACACGTTTGGCCTGCAGAGCTAAAAATGGAATTTCACTTCAATGAGACAAAAATAAAAGTTTCCATTCCGTCTCTGATTCCACAGCCAAATAGAATCTTAAAAGGAATACTTTCACTTAAAGGTCATCCGTGGAGTTTTGGGCCATCTGCTGTCTTTTAATGTTAATCTGCTGCAGTTAATGTGTCACAAACCAAGAAGTAAGAACAGTGAACCAACCTGAGGAGCTGAACTCTTGACTCCAAGGCGGGCAGGCGCGCCTTTGTAGACGCGATGCGGCTTCCCAGACTGGTGCTATTGCCCACATCTTGTGGAGGCGCTGAAACAAGATTATCAAACGTTAATAAAGGGAATATTTATAAAATCACGAGCTGTTGTCAATATTCATTTTTAGACATGTTCAGAGGAAAGGAAGAAAACTCAACACAAATGTAAATCCTATCACTGACATGGAGCAGTGAGACCCATGCGTAGTTGTCACTATCACAGGTGCAGGCAATGACAGGAAAGAAAGTAAAAATCATTGCCCTCTGCTGGGGGCATTAGCAACTAGTAATAAACATCGAGGAAAAATAATGGTCTCGAGTCCAAAAAGGGGGCAGCCTGTTGTGGGCAATTAATAGCTATTAATTAATGTACAGCATAATATCCATCAGTGACGATTAAGCACAAACACTAAGAAATGGAGAGCCAGTGATATTATCAATATTCCCTTATTAAAATAAGCGTGCCATATGTGATGTCAAACATAGAAGTGCTTTGAAGCAAACAAATAGCACGTTATTAAATATAAATACCTTCAGTTGTTTCCCTGCATGCAAATGGTTATGTAATGTCAGATTTGTGTTACAGTCTAGTGGAAAATGAAGAAAAACTTGGATAGGTCAAAATCATAATTTTAGCCATGTTTAGCACCTATTTTATTTCGCCCTTTTATCATAGTGAGGGTTGGGCACTTTTCTAGTGACAGGTTTTTATTCATTCTTCCACCAAATTATGTAATCTTTGTTTACATCCCAAGCTAGTTAACAGCACCTTTTTATTTTACATGTTGATGCAAGTTTACATTTCGACCTTACCAGTGACATTACATAAAAATTTACTTTGACAAGTGAGCTTTATGTGAATGTGAATTTGTTTTTGTGGGAACATCTTTTGGGGGAACTGGATGTGCTAAGAGGTAGAGTAGCCATGTTTCCTCCTTGTTCCTGGGCACATGAAAGGGCGTCATTTTACTTCAGCACTCTAGTTGTTGTTTAAAAAGGAGAGTCAGGCCCAGCTCTCATTCTCATTTAATGACCTCAGGGGTGCTGTGGCACCCAAGGCTAGGCTGCCTGCGCTCATCCGTGACCAGATTGCATCCAACGCCAGCCACTATGCTCATTTTTCCTTCCCAAGAAAAGGTGAGACACTGTTACAGCAGAGAGGGCCTTGTCTCCTTGAGAAGTGACAACTGTTGCAGTAGCCCATTGAATGGGGTAAGAAAATGACACGTTTGACGTGCCTGTTGAACATCACTCAAACTAATAAGCTGCCCAACCAACAGCTGATATATTAAAGGGTAGGAAGAATTATGTGACACCTAAAGTGGCAGGTATCATATGGTTTGCCTGTTGAGGGCCTGCCAAAGTTATGCCAGATCACTTCCCAAAGAGAAAATGGGCATCTGGGGTTTGTTAGAAGAATAATAGTGTGATGTAATGTTTATCACTGAGACTTGGCTGAGTAATTCGCTGGTGCCCGACATTGCCCAGGCCCATGGAGGTAACGCCATCTCACATCTCGATCAAGAAAATCAAGTAGGTGGCACAATGGCAATGAAGTATTGCTTTGTGTTTGCCTGCACAATAAACAAGCATTTGCAATGCAATAGGTCTCACATTTGCTCGAGTTAGAGCTATTGGCATTATAAATTCATAACTCGACTGTTCTTGCCACATAAATTGGTCATCCCTGACTCCTTATTTGATATTTTCCTGCCATATAATTCCAGTGGCCCAGCATATAACTAAAGCACTTCCATTTACCTTCATCCTCTATCTGCAGCAAAACATGAAAATGTTGCCATTTAGCATCCTAATTTAAAAACTGCCATGCTAATTCCAATAGAATACCACTTTCACCACCCCACCATCAGAGTTGCTGGGTGGCTAACACAATTCCCTCAAAAAAGACACAAGACAGCCATGGAGGACTAACGAGAGAAATAAACTAGTAGGGTCACCTAACATATCAAGAGTGCTCAAACAGTCAGTGTAATAAGGATGTTAAGTTGGCCTTCATTAGGGTCATAATTGTAATAAAGAGAGAATATTAAACATATACAATTATCATATGAACAATTATCAAAAATAAACTTTTGGCATTAGACTGTAATGCTCAAAACAGCCCCTAGAGATCACCATAACAAAAATATATTTTGTAAGAAACATGGTCATGTAACCATATTGTTAGTCTCAAGGGGGAATAATCCCATGAAAAAGTACAGGAGAAAGTAATGCAGTGTATGTTTGGCTGGCTGTCTCGGGGGGCCAAACACACGTGCACTCTGCTGTCTCCTGCCCGGCACTGTGTTGCCAGGCTGGAGAGAGCAGGCACAGGTTCCCAGTCTGCCTAGGAATGCCCTGGCTGGGCGCTCTGGCCAATCCGAATGCTGCTGTCATGCTGCCAGCAGAATGACAGCAGCATTCGGATTGGCTACAGGGCAGGCTGGGAGCTTGTGCCTGCAGCTGCAGCAGAGGAGCGGTGGCGGCGATGCAAGTAAGTGTTTATTTTTTATTTTTGTTTTTTAACAAATCTCCCCCTACATGTCCTAACCCTACAGAGCACCGCACGCCACTCCTGCTAACAGGTCTATAGCAATGACATTATAAAGAAGGCCATTAAGACACAACCTACTCTCAGCTGTAAATCAAAAGTTCCAGCCATGAGAAAGATTAATTAAACAGATATTGAACAGTGGGAGGGATTACTTTTTTAAATTTATTTATTTATGAGTTTTAAACGAACAACAACAAAGATACTTCTCTTTCATGACAACATTAGTGCCAAAGGAACCCCGTCTCAAGTGTGACAGAATGACAATTTAACAAACAAAGCAGTCCTCAGTGAGCAAAAATTAGGGGTCACAAACAATAACTGTCGGCATTCGAGGAGCAAAGAACAAATACAACCAACATAGATATAGCAAGGCGGATGGAACGGGCAAGTCGGCACTGGCAAACATCCCACAGCTCGCAGCAACACACAGGCAAGGCAACACAAATCATTCCCCAAATGCATGCCAATTGAATCTAGCACATATCACTCAATAAGCAATCCCCAAATAAGAGCACAGAGGCGCCCAAATGTCTCGCGGCCTAGAACCCTCAGGTGCCAACTCCCAGAAGGTTGCCAACTGTTCTCAGCAAAAAGCAGCATCATGCAACCAATCAGAGACCCGAGGGGGCCGACCGTGGCCACAGCAAATCGCAACTCTCCGCTTCGCCAAAACCAGCAACATGCCCACCAGTTTCCTCTGAGCCAGCGGAACTGTAGCCACACTGCCCAGCAGCGCCAGCACAGGAGAGGGAACCAGCTCTAGCCCAGTCATCTCCCCAATTGCATGAATGACCTCCAGCCAGAAATCATGCACTTCCCCACATTGCCACGCCAGGTAAAAAAAGTCAGCATCCGGAGCATGACATCGTTCCCAGGAAGCATCCACATGTGGCCCCATGACACACAGTCCGCGAGGAATATAATAGAGACGCTGTAAAAATTTAAAGTGAATGAGTCACAGCCTATAGTTTGGCGATAGCGCCCTCATCTGCGCACAACACTTCTTCCATGTCTCATCAGAGATTTCCTCATCCACATCCGCCTCCCACTTTACCTTAGCAGACATTGCGAGCCCATCTCTTTGGTCCTGCATACAACCATATAGCTTGGTGATTAGCTTCCTCGGCGTCTGTGCACTCCATACTACCTCCAGTACTCGACATGGCAATGTAGACTCTGGAAGACCAGAGTATCGAGCTCGGAGCATCGCACACACACGCAACACATAGCCGATGCAGTGCACCATCAGAACCGTCCCTAAGCGCCACCTCCGGGGAGATCAGCCGCCCGTCCACAAACCAGTCCCCTAAAAGAGACAAGTCTGAGTCACGGAGATAGGTCCACAGTTGAGAGCCTGTTTCGAGACCCGCATCAGCCATCGCCGCCATCTACAGTGCAAAAGGCTCATGCACACCAGACCGCTTCAAAATAGCCGTCCATGCCCTGACAGTGCACGCCACTGTATCCACCCCCTGGGGTCGAGTACTAGACAGGCCCTGAAAACTCACATCAGGTCGTCCGGCCAAACTGCGTCACTCTCAGAGGCGAGATGTGGCATATAGCGAACAGGGCGGATCCAATAATACGCAAAATGGGCCTGTGCACAGTGGAATAAAGCTCTATGTCCGGAGCAGCAAGACCTCCCAATTCAAACGGAAAGGTTTACTTCTCCCATGCGATTCTAGGCTGACGGCCTACCCAGTCCAGACGAATCATGGCTGAGCAAAGGTGCCTCAAAAAGCACGCTGTGAGGACTAGGGGGAGATTCACAAACAAGTACAAGATTTTAGGTAGCACTATGATTTTGGCGATGGCAATTCGTCCTATCAGTGACAGATGCAAGGAGCACCACATCTCTGTCCTGTCTTTCAGCCAGGACATAACTGTACCATAATTAGCCATCCAAAGCGTGTCAACATCACAGCTCAGCCAGACTCCCAAATACCTCACTGGGCCGCCAGCCCACTCAATAGGATATCGGGACAAGAAGACTGCCGTCCCCGACGACAGAGGCAGCACAGACTTACACCAGTTAATCGCTATACCAGAAAATTCACTGAACCTTACAATCTCATCCAGCGGAACATCCAAATTTTTACTGGGCTCTCGCACATACAACGCAATGTCATCGGCGTACATGGAGATCAAGATGGGCTGCTGCCGAAACTGCAGCCCCTGTTATTGTGGTGCTGGCGCAAAAAGGCAGCAAGCGGCTGCATCGCTATCGTGAAGAGCAACGGGGATAAAGGGCACCCCAGGCTAGTCCCCCGAGCCACCCGAAAAGAGGCCGATATGCTTCCGTTCAAACGGAGTCTAGCAACAGGCTCTGTATACAATAAGCGAATCAAGGTCACAAAACGCTCGCTCAAACCCACCCTACCAAGGAGCGCAGATAGATACTCCCACACCAACGAATCAAAGGCCTTCGTGGCGTCTAAAAACACTGCCGCAGCGTCATCATCAGCAGTAATCCAGCCAACAACCGCAAAGAACGTACGCAAATTGTGCGCCGTGGACCAGCCCGGGACAAACCCGGCTTGATCTGGGAGCACCAGCCTCGTCATCAGCGGCTGCAACCGCGAAGCGATCATCTTGGCCAAGATCTTATTGTCGACGTTTATCATAGAGAGCGGGCGATAGGAGTCACAGCTTAGAGGGTCCTTACCCGGCTTAAGGATCGTAAGGATCCATGCCTCTCGAAGAGAGACGGGAAGAATCCCAGTCTTCATTACTTCTGCACAGACCTCCAGCAGATGAGGTGCGAGTATATCAGAGTATTCCTTTTAAAACGCTGAAGTCAAGCCATCAAGGCCAGGGGACTGATCTCCAGGCAGGTCTCGAATCGCAGCCTTAACCTCCTCCAGGTGTGCCAAAATACGCCCTATGGGCGTCTCCAAACCAGAGTAAGCTAATCTCTGAGAAATAGGCCTGTACAACCTCAGCATGCAGCTCATCAGATGCAGAATACAAGTCCGAAAAGACCTTGGTGAACACTTTCATGACTCCGTCCGTCCCCATCACATGCTCACCCTCCGTATTGTCTATTTCAGTAACATAACTAATGGCCCAAGGTTTACGTAGTAAATTAGCCAGCGTACGTCCAGCCCTCTCAACCTCTCCGTAGCGCCTCGCCCTGGCAAATCTTCCCAAAAAGCATATTTCCCTCTCAGAAGCTTCCTCATACAGAGACCATACGTCGGAGATCCGCCAGTGTGTCACCAGACCAGTCCACCACCAACCGGGCCTCCAGATCCGCTATCTGCGCCTCCAACTCAGCCAACTCCCGGCGCAACATTCGCAGCACACCGTGCTGTTTCGAAATGCAGCTCCCATGAATGACCACCTTAAATGCCTCCCATATCATTCCCGCCGAGCTCACAGAACCACCATTCTCCTCAAAATAGAAGACAATATCCCAGCGAATTTCCTCACGGAACGACTCATCCCGGAGAGCCCCCTGGGGCAAGCGCCACGTGAAAGCACGTCCTGGTCCGCCCGGCACCGCTAACTCCAGCTTAATCAGAGAATGGTCCGAAAGCGTGCGCGCCATGTGCTCCACCGATCGCATCCACAGCGCCACATCACGCAAGCCCAGCCAGCGATCAATGCGAGACAAACTGTTGTGCACATAGTTAACACACGTACCCTCTCTCACATCTCCATGTTTCACCCGCCAGATATCCATCAGTGCGTCATCATCCATGATCGCAGACAGAGCTCGAGCCGCTGCCACATGCTGCATCCTGGCCAAACTCTCCCTGTCCCGCTCCGGATCCAGGATCACGCTAAAGTCTCCCCCCCCAAATCACAGCACCTCCTCCCAACGACTCAACCAGTCGCCAGACCTCACTGAAGAAACCCGGGTCGTCCGTATTTGGACCATAGACTCCCACACGTCTGCAGGGCCTGTCCAGTAACACATCGCTCATCAGCACATAGCGTCTGTTAGGATCAACTATAGTTCGCTGACTGCGCCATTGCAGTCTCTTGCGCAGCAGAATTGCCACTACTCTGGCATACCTCAAATATACCGCCCCATGACATTCCCCAATCCATCCAGCATTCAAGCGATGCATCGTGTCCGCCACCAAGTGAGTTTCTTGCAACATACATATGTCTACATTCTGGCACTTAACATACGCAGTCATGAGTCGCACCTTGCGTTCATCATTCAGGCCACGCACATTCCAGGTGAGACAACGAATCTGTGAAAACGAAAAATGCCTCTTTTTCTCTCTAAAGCTAACTGATAACTTATTTTTCAGACGCATTAATATTTCACCCCTCCCCACGACCACTTAGCCAAATTTAGGGAGCTGTTGGCAAAGGTAGTGGCACTGATAAACATACAATATGCACATTTTAAATTTCTGGGGGACTTTAATGTCAATACGGATGACCAAAACTGTAAAGTGGGGTCTCTGCTGAGGGAAGGGATGGCTAACCTGAACCTCTTGCTAAGAGTCAGTGGTCCCACACACAAAAAGGGGCAGACACAACTTAATTTTTTTCAACTCGACTATGCTTGCCACCACTAACCCCGACCCCACCCTGCAACATGGTCCAAACCATTTCTCAGCTACATTTTAGTGGTCTCTGCCAGATCCAGTTATACCAGCAACTATAACAATCATGGAATCGCGACTATGGCACAAAAGTTTAGAAGCCCGTTTTACTAACTCTCTTAAATAAATTGTTGCAAGCTCTATGTGACAACCTCTCCAATTACTTCCAGGATAAATGTGCTAACATTCATTCTCATCTGGTTTTGGATAATGCTTCTTCCGTCCACTACGTGCGAACTGGATAGCTGCCAGAAGGAGAGAGAGAGGAATTAACAGCTTTCAAAGATACCTTCCTTGCAGATTCAGGAGCATCCATTCTATCGGCACCCCGTTTGACACTTGACCCTTAAAATTCTTACATTTGCAGTATCTTGGCTAAACAGTTAAATCAACTATTTAAAAAGACTCGAAATAATTAATTGTCCCAGTGATTTTGAAAGAAGCATTTATGCTCCTACTATTTAAAAAGTAGTAATGTAGATCCAAGCTGTGAGTTACTATAGACCTAGCTCCCTTCTCCCAGCACTGGTGAAAATAATTGAAGCAGTTGATCAATAAACAGACATCTCAATTCATAGAAAAGAGTGAGATCCTGCGCTACACTCAATCTGGTTTTCGGCAAGGCTTCAGCGTGGAGGTTATTCTTCTGGAGGTGGTTGAGTTTGCCAAAACTAACTTAAACACTGGGGAAACCACAGTGGTCATCCCCTTGGAACCATCAGTTGCTTTTGATATGGTCTCTCATAAGATCCTGTTATAGCGACTGATGGAGGCCAGGATTACCAGCACAGTAAATCACTGGCTTAAGTCTTTCTTATTGGAGTGGGAGCAAGTGGTCTACCTTTCACTTTCAATTTTAAGGAACTGAGTCCTACATTATTTACTATCTGTATGGCACCACTAGGGAAGGCCGCTTAACAATGGGCCTTCAACCTCGTGTCTTATACAGACAATACCCAGCTGTTTCATTTCAATAAATTGACAGCTCCGTAATTTGCTAATGGGATGAAATGCAGTTGTCTGAAGTTGAATTCAGGTAAATCAAAATTTTTTATTTTAGTGAGCCTGTCTCCCTTGGCGTCAGACCCTTGTAGCCAAAAGATCTTGGGGAACCTCAGACTCTCAAACTTTAAGCAAGAAATCTCATTATAAAATTCGACAATGATCTTTCCTTTACACCTCAAATAAGGGCCATCACAGCTACAAGTTGCGCAAAACAAACACACTGAATTTCCTTCCTGGGCACACGCAAAAAGTGGTGAATGCCCTGGTCACTGTTAAATTGGGCTTTGTAAATGTGCTGTACATGAGAAACCTGAATAAGCTACAGCTGGTCCAAAACACAGCTGCGCGTTTTGATTCTGAACTGCCCAATAAGGCAATCTTCTAGGTAGAAACTTAGGCTTCCAATCAAAGGATCAAATACAAGGCTTTGCTAACCTTCTTCAGAGCATTACAGTTAAAATGAATCTATATACTTACAGAGATGATTCAGGATCTATGCTCCAGGTAGGGTACTTCCGTTCTCCAATCAAGTGGTCTGCATCTCATGGATCCATAAGGAAAGATCTTTATTGATTTTTTAGCAGTATCAGCAGTTACATATTCAAGCCTATTGATCCATTACATCATACAATTACATTGTGGTCTGAAATTACAGTTGTTCTTGTGCTGTTCGTTGCAAAACAGAAGCAAACACAAACACTTAATGTTGTGTGTTCTTGTTCTTTGTTAGAATTCTCTTCTATGCAGTCTTCTATACTGACCTAAGGAGATTCGACGTTCTAGTACGTGTAGCCTCCTCGTGGCAGTTGAGTCTGAGCTTCTCCCTACAGCGGCCTGTTTCCTGGTACTCCTTACTTAATAAAGAGTATAATTCCTACCCGGTCTTCAGTGTGACATCACTTCAATTTGGCGACGAGAGTGCTGCTACTCAGCGAACATTCATTGGATTGCCCATTTCGGATTATTCAAGATTTTTTTTCTTCGAATTGCTCATTTTTACTCGCTGATCCTGAGGTGCTGACCTAGGACCGCCCGTCGTTGGATGTTTCCGTCTTCGTGGTCAGTGAAGTTTTATTTTTTTGTTGTATTTTGTGGGACTTTACAGAAACCGTTGATGGGCATGCGTCGATCCACAGATCTTCCATAACGGAGCGCGCTTACGCGTCTTACGAGCATTCCCCTGGCAACGGAGCACGCTGACGGGGAAACTGACGCCGCGTCCACGAGCGTCTCCCTGGAGATGGAGACGCAAGCCCCTGGGGAGCGTGCTTACGCGTCTTACGAGCGTCTCCCTGGATACGGAGCACGCTGACGGGGAAACTGACGCCGCTTTCACAAGCGTCTCCTTGGAGACGGAGACGCTAGCCCCTGCGTGTCTCCAGCCACAGCATGAACGGCCTCGAGCGCCTTCTGGGACATGCAGAGACGCGGAGCATGCTAGCGTGAAGACAGACTCTGTTTCCGCTAGCGTTTCCTAGGACACTGAGACTCTAGCTCAACGCGTCTCCAAGCCTCTGAGACACGCAAATCTGCACAGTATTCTACGTGTTGTGTTCTGTACGGTAATTTTATTTTACTATATATTTTTTACTTTATTCCCTTTGAAGAACTATTTAACAAAATCAAGAAACAGGTCCGGGAAGGGGGAGTTAATTAATATTTATAGAGAAGTTCTGCGATTTACCTGCTTTAATTGATTTTGCCTCTGATATGGCGCAGGCCAATTTTACCATTGTTCCTCCGCAAGTATTTTGGGCCATGGGTAACTCACCACCCATCAAGTGGTTAGAATGGAAGGACTATTTCTTAAGTTATCTAGGCGCCATTGATGGAGATAACAAGATGTCTGCTGAACAGAAAAAAAGGACTTTATTACATTCCTTGGGTCCTATGGGTTTAAAAACTTATAACAAGATGTCCAAAAATCTTGTTAGCGGTGATATTTGCGCCTTTAATGCTGCAATGCTGGATCTCGACAAATACTTTGCACCTAAAGTATGTGTAGGAATTGTCCGTTATAAATTTTTCCAAAGAAAACAGGAGAAAGGTGAGCTGGTGGACGACTACATTGCAGACTTAAAGAAACTGGCTCTTGACTGTAAATTTGGGGCAATTCATGACTAACTTATTAGAGATCAAGTGGTCATGCATTGTAATAATCAATCTATTCAGGAAAGGCTATGGACCAATGGTGACTCTCCACTGGATGAAATTTTGGCCATAGTACGGAAAGCTGAAATTTCTGAAAGGTGCTTCTCAGAACTGAAGTGTACTGAAAAAAATTAGGATAAAATTTTTAAAGTGACAAATCGCAAAAGTGGGAAGGGCTTACAAAGTAGAGAAAATGAAAGAAGATGCTACAGGTGTGATAGCAAAGACCACCTGGCATATTCCAAATCGTGCCTAGCTTTAAAATTGAGATGCAGCAAATGCGGAGTTGTGGGCCATTTCGCAAAAGTTTGTAAAAATAAAAAGAAGACAGTCAAGTGTATATATGAAGGAGAAAATGTTGTTAAATGTGATATGGAGGAAAAATCAATAGAGCCCAGCGGAACTGACGAGGATAAGAATTTCATTCTTAATATAACGGAAGTAAATACCAAAGGGAAGCCTATATGTGACATGAAAATTGGAGGTGCACCCATTACAATGTATGCAGACTCAGGCTCACCTTTCACAATTGTGAATGAGGATGTATGGAACAAATCTTTTGTGGGGAAAAATAGGAAAACAATTATCCCCACTGGACATTCAACCAGAAAGTTTCACCGGAGAAAAAATTGATCTATTAGGATTTAGATGGCTGGTATTTACATTAAAAAATCAGGAGCACCAAGGGAAAACTATATGTGGCAAAAAGAGGGCCATCTCTTCTGGGTTGGAAGGATCAAGGACAGTTGCAGATGATCCTGGACCCAAATGGCAAAGAAAAAGTATTGATACTGAATGAAAAACATTCTTTGGAATCCAATATAGAAACAAGATTTCCAAAAGTCTTTAGCAAAGGTTTGGGGAAACTAACTGGGTTCGAGCACAAAATTATATTAAAGAAGGTGGCAGTACCCAAGATTCACAAAGTCAGAACTGTGCCGATCATGATTAGGGAAGAAGTCTCAAAAGAACTAGACAAATTGGCATTAATGGGTGTAATAGTGCCAATTGAAAGTTCGGAGTGGATTTCGCCTGTGGTAATAGCTCGGCGCAGCAATGGGAAAATCCGTTTATGTGTAGACTTAAGATACTTGAATAACAATATTCTTATTGATCGGTTTCCCCTACCTAAAATTACGGAAATGGTTTCTAGTCTTGAGGGAGCAAGCTGGTTTTCCACTATTGACCTGTCATCTGCTTACCATCAGGTTCCCTTATCTGAGGACTCTAAAAGACTAACGGCCTTCATCACACCTTTTGGGTGCTTTCAATACAAGAGGATGCCTTTCGGTCTTGCATCTGCTGCAGCAGTTTTTCAACGACTAATGCACAAACTGTTCGGAAAATCCAATGGGGGTTATGTGCTTTCAGGACGATATATCGTTTTTTGGGAAAGATAAAAGTGTGCATGATGAGCGGATGGAACATGTGTTGGAGGTATTGGGGGATAAAGGGTTAACGGTGGAACTAAGTAAGTGTAAATTTGCGAAAAGAAGTGTGGAATATTTGGGACATTAGATAAGTGGTGATGGTGTCAAACCAAAGGCATCTTTGGTGAATGCTATAGTAGGTGCATCACCCCCAATGACTAAAGAAGAGGTAAGATCATTTTGGGGCATGGCGGAGTTTTGTGCCAAATTTATTCCGAACTTTGCCAGCAAGGTTTTTAACTTAAGGTCTTTACTTAAAAAAAAAAAATCCCCATTTACGTCGAGTGAAGCGTGTAATCAAGAGTTGAAGAACGTTAAGAAAGACTTGAGCAAAGTAGCATGTTTAGAAAGCTTTGACCCCAATTTAGATACCTTTGTTACCACAGATGCAAGTAACAAAGGCCTAGGGGCTGTTTTGTCTCAGAAGGATAAGAATGGAAGGGAAAGGATTATACTTTTCGCTTCCAGGTCACTATCCCCATCTGAGGAGAAATATTCAGTAATAGAGAAAGAGGCCTTAGCTTGCGCTTGGGCTCTGGAGCACTTTCGAGCGTTTGTGTGGGGCAAGGACATCACAATTCGATGCGACCACAAACCTCTAATCAAATTACCCACGTGTGAAGGTAGTGTACTAGCTTCAGCAAGGATCTCAAGGTTGTCCATGCGTTTAAAAGATTACACATATCGTATTGTGTATGTTCCCGGTAAGAATAATGTAATGGCGGATTGTCAATCTAGGTTACCTTATCTGCTAGAAGAGTGTGTGGATGATCCGTGGTATGAGTGGAGTGTTGCTCTCGTACAGGATTCTGGTAGCCCTACTCTTAGTAAAGATTGTTGGAGGAAAGAAATGGAGGTGGACACCAATTTACAGTCTATTTTGAAATATGTTTTAGAAGGATGGCCTAAGAAGGATCAGTTGTCTGAACAATGCAAAAGCTTTTGGGAGGTTAGAAACGAGCTTTCGGTTGTGAGAAATGTTATTTGGAGGGGTGATAGGATTATTCCCCCATCCGGGATAAGAGGCGCAATTTTAGAGTTGTGTCATGAGGGCCATTCTGGCATTGTTAGAACTAAATCGGTGGTGAAGGAGTTGTTTTGGTGGCCAGGAGTAGACAAATCAGTGGAAAGATTTGTGAGAACCTGTCATGTGTGTTCTTCTGCCGACAAGGGTTTATGTACCCTGAGACCACCTATGCAGCAAACTTTCATACCCAAGCAACCATGGGAATATGTCGCTGTGGATCTCTTAGGGCCGGTGGGTGACTCACAAGAATTTGTGATAGGAGTTTTTGGATAAAGTTTTTCTTTCTGAAGGCATTCCTTCTAAGTTACTGAGCGATAATGGTGTACAATTTGTGTCGGAGGCAGCTAAGGAGTATTTTGGGAGAGTGGGTGTAGAGCACAAAACCACTTCTTTGTACAATCCTAGTGGTAATGGTGCAGTAGAAAGGTTCAACAGAGTTATCAAAGGTGTCATGCACTATGCTATGGATGGTGGTGAGAATTGGCACATTGCTGTTTTTAAGGCTTTGTGGGCATATAGGATTACTGAGAATGCGACTACAGGTCTTAGTCCTTTTGTGATTATGAGGGGAAGAAGTCCAAGAAGCAAACATAACCCAGCTTGGTTGGTAAATACTGGTATCCAACACTGGTCTTTGGAGAAGGTAAGGGACAGTTTGGATAAGTCATTAGAGAAGTCAAAGTCTTATTATGACAAACTCCATCACGTCAAGTCAGTGGTAATTAACGTAGGAGATTGGGTTTAGGTTAAGAAACCTTATAAGGTAAGGAAGGGTGAAAGCCAGTACTTTAATCCTGAACAAGTTATGGAGGTTTTGCATAATGCTGTCAAACTTAGTGATGGTAGAGTGTGGAATCTTAAGCATATTGTACTACTTAAAGATGGACAGGAATCTAGTTGTTGTGAAGACCACATAAGTATGAGAAAGGAAGGACAGAGTGGTTAGAAGATGAGGTTATGATTCATAATGCGTCAAGTATGGCCTTACGTGAAGAGGAGAATACGGTTGGCTCTGGAAATGACCTTGGAAGCGGTGGTGTGTGTGTGTTTCCAATCGGGTGCAGCAGAGTGGCTCTGGAAGTGATGGTTCGTGTGAACCTGATCAGGAGGAGGAAGGGAAAAGGAAAGTGACACCTCCTGGGTGGTTGAAGGATTATGTGTTAGGACACATAGATATTCCTTCCAATTCACATGGGGATTTCCTTGTTTCAAGTTCATATTAATTTTCGTTTTGTGTGTATTTTATTTTTTTATTTTTCTTCTTTATTTGATTTTGATGGGTAAAGAGGGGGGATATGTTGTGTGTTCTTGTTCTTTGTTAGAATTCTCTTCTATGCAGTCTTCTATGCTGACCTAAGGAGATTCCACGTTCTAGTACGTGTAGCCTCCTTGTGGCAGTTGAGTCTGAGCTTCTCCCTACAGCGGACCTGTTTCCTGGTACTCCTTACTTAATAAAGAGTATAATTCCTACCTGGGCTTCAGTGCGACATCACTTCAGTTAAGTGCAACCGGAAAGAAGAAATAAAAAAAGGTAACTGTACAGACTGCCTAGAAAATGTTATGTCGTATTGTGCAATGAGGGCCAGTTGGGGTGAGTTCTCCCTCTATTGATATATCCAGCAGGGGTGTCACTTGACCAGGAGAAGTGGTTAGTTAGTAGCCGAGAGGGGGCCCTTGCGAGAGGATGAGGTTAGTGATGCAAATCGGCGGGGTCTGGCCCGCTATAACATTGACAGAATGTATTGTGTGTCAGTGTGTGTCTTGGAGCCTTTGTGTTCCAAGGCCATCATCTGGGTACAGCCAACCCTCAGTATAATTGTTCCCATGTGTCAGATGTGCGTAAGAGGTTCAGAGGGGGTGGGCGTCATTCTTTGCCTCAACATTAAACAGGAAAGTCTCAAGCACTCCCCTACAGTGCGTGATGCAACTTTTATGTAGAGCAACTTAAGGGTACTGGCCTCCGCACGTGTCCATGTTAATGGTGCGGTTATCCATCACTTGAGATAAGGAGGGGTAGGTGCCTCCCACGCCAAAGCCACCTGTCTCTTAAATAAAACAAAGGCCAGATCAATTAATCTGTGAAGATGGTTTTCACCTTTTGCTCGGAGCGTAGCCCCAAAATACAGGATTCAGGTGGGGGTGCAAGAGTGTGCCCTGCAAGTTCAGCTACCATGGTGGTAACCATTTGCAGGCCAGGTAGAGTGGCAACAGTCCCACCCCTTATGGTAAAACCCAGCATTTAGTTACTTACAGCAGGAGCACTCAGGGGACAACGTGGGAAACATGCTGGATTAGTTGGGGAGACAGGTAGGCGTGTTGCACATAAGCGAATCGCGTGGAACGGAATCGAGATTACGGGATACCTCCTCAACCATCTGAAGCGCCCAGGCCCCATCCACAGAGGCTGCTGAAGTATTCCATCCCATCTAGCACGCGCCCTTGCAGTGTGGGCCGGCAGTGCAGTATTGAGTGACAGGTAAAGGGTGGTGATCGCATGACAGGAAGGGTAGCACTATGGAAGTGGGGGGCTCCCCCGCGCCCCATGCACGTAATGCATGCTGTACGGACTGAAAGGATAAGAACCGCCTAGCGCCTATTTCATAGGTGGTCATAACATCCGAGAAAGACACGTCGGACCCCTCATGATACAGCTCCCCCTGTCTTAAGGGGTCTGTGTCATACTGTTGCTGCCATGTGTGAAGCTGTGGCATTTCAGAGATCACTAAGGCTGGTGAGCATGGGAGGTGAGGGCCCTTAGCAGGGTCGGATTGGGACCAAAAATAGGCCCGGGCAGCTCCAGAAAAGTGGCCCACATTTGAGGAGCACAACCTTTTACAAAACATTGCTTAGCTAGTATCAAGAGGCTAATTTTGGGAGAAATGTGTGGTACATAAAGCATTTTAAAACTTGTAGGGTCTGTATTAGTGTTGAAGACCGGAAACACAGTTGCTGGAAAAAACTGAATACTTGTTCCAGTCTCAACGCCTTGTACAAGGTTGCAAGAATCCCGCTCTCAACCCTGATTATAACTACAATCATAAATCTAGTACAACGCCAAGGGGCAAAAAGGGCTAGGACAGGACCCCTGGGAAAATAACCTGCAATGACAAAAGAGAACACCAGCTCTGAAATGCCTCCTCTGGACTCAGTGCAGAGGGGTTTCACAGAACAAAACCTGTAATTTTCAGTGGCACTCACCCTTGGTTCTGCCCCCTTTTTTTAATAATGCCAGTAGCTAATAATAACCTATTATCTGCTAGTATAATAACAAACATGTCCACCCTTGTTGCGTGGCAGTAAATCAGTTTAATGGCTGTCAAAGGTGCATTGAGGCACCTACAACAACCATCAGAGAGACTGACCAGGACTAGCAAAGTCCTAGCCTTGCCCTCTGAATCCTGCCAGGCTTAAAGACCTCCCCATTAGTGACATGCTGTAGTGTCACTGTACAAGAAGCCCTGGGCACTTTTGTCATAATGCCTACTGTGCCCAGGGCTACTATCAGCCATGCAGCCAGCTCATCCTTTCTTATCTCATCACAGGAGAGAGGGGTTTGGCAAGAGCCTCACTCACCGCACCCTACTTTGTGACCAGATGGGAGAAGGTAAGGTGAAAACCCAAGAAACTGACAGCTGTAGTCTATGCATCACTGTGCAGACTCCAACAATGTGCTTCAGTTCTTGAGACTAGATGACGGTGTGTACCTGCCCTAAGAGTCTACCCAGTACAATCAGCTGAAGCACAACAGGTCAGGTAGCTAAAGGTAAGAAGGTAAAATAAAACCCAGAGATGTTGCGTGCGTGTGTGTGGGGGAGTGTATGAGTGATAGTGTAGCTAAGTGAGATTGTGTTAGTCAGAGGGAGTGGGAAAAGTGAGACTAAGCTGCAATAAGAAAGTGAATAAAAGTGAGTATGAGCTAGAGTGACTGAGTGAGTGAGAATGAAGAAGAGTGAAGGAGATAATTCTTGGTATATGATGTACACAGTCAAAATACAGGCACATAAGTTGTAATTCTTGGAGCATATGGGACACCTGTGGCAAAATACTGGTGGTGACATATTGGGCATAATTATTGCCATGAGGTGAACCTATGGCAAAATGAAGGTAATTATTAGCATATGGGATGGGGCACCTACTGGCACACTAGAGGTAATTTGTTGCCTATGGGACGGCAGTAGTAAAATGCTGGTGCTGACATATTGGGACAAAATCTTGGCACATGGACACCTGTAGCAAAATGTTGGTGCTTCCATACCCAAAGTAATTCTGGGCATTAGGGAGGACAACCGTGGCATATGGGAGGGGGCAGGGGGAGACGCAGACAATCACAACAAAATTCTGGCCTTGATATACAAGTGGTAATTTTGATCTATGGGTCACCCATCACACACACACACTATATATATATATATATATATATATATATGAAAGAAAAGATGTCCTGATCTGCGTGTTACGGCGCACTTAATTCTCCGGTGGTGCTGGTTTGAGGCAGAACAACCATATTTTCAAAGAACAAGATTCTCTTTCTGTTTTAGCAAGAGAAAACCGCACTCTGTCGTTGTGCCAAAAATACCTTAACTTTTAATACATTAGTGAGATCATAAACAAACAAACAGGAATCCCCTGACGCGTTTCGGTCTCACCAGACCTTGTTCACAGGTGTTTCCTGTGTGCTAATTTCGGCGCTTAAAATAAAGTACTCCAAAGTAACAGAAAAAATACTCAAGTTACACCACTTATCAAGAGTTACTCCATAACATCACTAAATATATATACTTTAACAAAGAAAAATTAAACGTTTTTCTATATACATATTTACCAAATTGTAACAGTGTTTTGACTACAATCCAAGGTGTTTTTCACTGAGTTCCACATTGCATTCTGGTATATGTAGTTTATAGCATTTCATTAAATAAAATTATTTTTAAATATATGTCATAAAATCTTGTTTCAGCGACTAATGGAGACTTCAAAACAATTTCTGAGGTGTGTTAACAAAATATAGGGGCCCTCATTAGTTTTTAATTTATATTCACATTGGATTCATATTCATGTATTGCATGTTACCTACAATAGCACAATCCCCAAAGTTTCTTTTAAACAAGGCCCTCGCTAAATCCTGCACCTCTGATGGAAGAAAATTAATGTTTGGGTATTATTCCTTCAGTCAATTTATATTGATAGCACCAAAATTGTATGTCTATCTGACAAATGACAACGGGAAAGAAAGCATCTTATCAATTGGTGGAAATGACATAAAATAAATGAATGGCAACATCTTATGAGCTATGACAACTCTTATAGGTGTACAAATAACTCCTCATCCTGGTTTAAACCTAGCGGGGTGAGAGATCGGATATCAAGTATATGTCTGGATTCTAGTTGACGCAATTTCTTTTCTCTGTCACCACCGCGTTCTGATTTTAGTACCTGATCAATTACATAGAATGTCATGAGTTCCCACTTGTTATCATGTTTCTGTTCCATATGTCTCGCTGTTGCATAGCTCCTATCTATATTGATAGTTGCTCGAATATGTTCTAAAATTCGCTTTTTAGTCTCACATATGGTACTGCCAACATATTTCAACCCACAAGGACATTCAATCACATATACTGTGAATCGACTTTTACAGTTCAAGTGCTTACGTATCACTCTCTCCATGCCAGTATTTGTTGAGTACTCTTTCTTATTCAGGGAACCCCGACAAACACACATGGTAATGAGAATCCTTTGCTGTTGTCCAAAGGGGTGGTCGTGTGTGCACAGGATTTAAATTGAAAAGTGAAGTACATTAGTGGGATCTACAAGCAAAATAGAGTTGTTTTATGCACAATGGAGGAAAGAGAAGCTATACGAACTGCAACAGCTGCAGAGATTTTTAATGAGGCGACAAGTAGCTCAAACTTGAATGGCAAAAGTAGTGGAGTGGCGCAGAATCATGGTGGTGTGAAGATGAAATTACGTGAATGGGAGAAACTATCACGCAAAGAGATTAATAAATGGTGGGAACTTTTTTACCCTGAAGAAATATGTTGAAGTGAACAGAATCCCAAGAGGCCTGCGAATTGGTATCATGCCCAGTCACCAAGATGCAAGCAGTGCACTGTTGGAAGAATGGGGTGCACATATCTTGGATTCATCAAAGGGATTCGTTTTGATATTAATCAAACATGTGGAAATAGCATTGAATAAAATTCAGATTGAATTGAAGGCTTTAGAACAAGAAATTGCGGGCATAAAATTAACTGAAGAAGAAAGTAAAATGAGGAGTGAAATGGCTTCAAAAATTCAACAACATGAGGAGACTGTGAAAACACGCAAACAAACTAAATTTCAAAGGGACAAAAGTGACTATGAAGAGGGGAGAATTTTCACCTTTGCAAGGAGATTTCAATATGCAAAGTTGAAGGAACAAATAGATGTATCCCAATTTGAAAAATCGGATAAATCAAGTAATGAATCAAGGTCAACTGATAATGAATCCAGTGAAGGAGAATCAACCTCAATAAATACACAGGGAGTAAAATTAACTTTGTTAAACGAGATGCGCCTCGCCCTCCAACAACAATCCAAAGATCAGCAAGTCAAAACAAGAGGGAGAGGAAGAGGACGAGGCGCAAAAGGAATAAACCCACACGAAGGGGACAAAGAGGGAAGACAAAGAAAAACCAGGGCTCAAACAGCGGCAACTTTCAAGAGCTAAATATTATTAATCTTTCCACCAGAGAAATGTCCCAATCGGAGGAATCTGTCCTAAAAAAGGGGCTACAATTCTGTCCCTCTACAGATTTGGATTTAGTACAAACACGCATAGACTTTTATAAGTATATACGCAAAATCAAACTTGCCAAAACCTTTGCGGAAACTAAAATGAAAGAGAAAAATGATCCACCAACACAGGAGTAGGACCTTACTGTGGGAGATAAAGAGACGTTGATGACTCTGGTGAATTTAGATCTGGGAAACAAACCATTGGAAGTTACTGAAATAGTTAAACCCCTTGGGGCGGGCCTGACAGATAAAAGACCACCTTCCAAGTTTTACCCAGCACTACCAGCAGGGAATAAAATAGATTTATTTGCGGAGATGGTCATTCATGATCTTTATAAAAAGAATTGGAATAAGAAAGAGGAGAACTTAACCATACCAGAGAAACAGGCGTTGCACAGACTTCAGATGGAAACAATGGTTGAAATCAAACCTGCGGACAAAGGTGGAAACATTGTAATACAAAATAAACAGGATTACGTGAAAGAAGCGATGCGGCAATTGTCGGATAAAACCTGTTATGCACTTGCTAGTGGGAACCCAGTAATAAAACTGAAGGAGGAGATAAATTTGTGTATCTTAAGGTGGGAAGATCAAGGCCTCATTGATCAAGTAGAGGCAAAATATTTGTTAGTGGAACATCCTGTAACTCCAACAATATACTTCCTCCCTAAAATTCATAAAAATTTGCAACATCCACCAGGTAGACCTATAATATCAGCCAAAGCATCTCTATTAGAACCTATGTCAGAATACATAGATTTCTTTCTAGCACCCTTGGCAAGAAATTTG
Source organism: Pleurodeles waltl (assembly GCF_031143425.1). Classification (NCBI taxonomy): domain Eukaryota; kingdom Metazoa; phylum Chordata; class Amphibia; order Caudata; family Salamandridae; genus Pleurodeles; species Pleurodeles waltl. Next base: position 977,534,075 of record NC_090437.1, on the reverse strand, counting down.
AACTCCTATTTACGTGATACAGGAGACTTACTGTTACAATTGGAAGGGATACCTTGGCAGGACACCTATAAATTAGTAACAATGGATGTAGTTTCGCTGTACACGAACATTGAACATCAAATAGGAATCCAGGTATGCAAATTTTTTCTCAACCAAAGGAATATACGTTTTTATCAACACAATGAGATGCTTCTGGAAATGATTAACATTTGTCTAACAAATAATTCTTTTTTGTTTAACCAACAACTGTATCTGCAAATTAAGGGCACGGCAATGGGTTTTTCTTTTTCTCCCAATTTTGCGAATCTGACGATGGGATGGTTTGAACAACGAATAGCTTGGGCAGAAGAAAATGAGATTTACCAACAAAAAGTAGTGACTTGGTTGAGGTTTATTGATGACCTTTTTCTTATCTGGGATGGTACTGAGTCAGAATTTGATGAATACTTTAAGATCTTGAACTCTAATGTAGCCAAACTTAATTTCACCTACGACATCAGTGCAACACGTGTGACATTTCTAGATACAGAAATTTATGTTAAAGAGGGGACAATTCAGACTTCATTGCACAGGAAAATAACAGCTACGAACTCCATATTACATGCTAACAGTTTTCACCCACCACGAACAAAGTGGAACATTCCCTATGGTGAATTTCTACGAATAAAGAAAATCTGCTCAGAGCCGGAAGAGTGTGAGAAGCACTTGAAATTAGCGGAGGAGAGATTCCTGGCAAGACAATATCCGAAAAAGTGTTTAGCTCTGGCACAGAAACGTGTGAAACAATCATCAAGAGAACAACTAATTCATGGAGGAAACCAAGCCATTAAACATGCCAAACAACAACAGCTGAGGTTCATAACAACATACTCACAGAGTGCTACACAAGTTCGTAAAATCTTGGAAAACCATTGGGCAATTTTACAAATGGACCCAATAGTGGGGGAAATTATGGGACAATACCCATTAATGACTTTCAGAAGCAAACTTAAGGGATAAATTATCGCACAGCCATTTCCAAACTACAAAAGCAAACTGGTTACAGAAAACTGGCTTTTGGAAGTGCAGCAGCTGTAAGGCATGTAAAATTGGGGTGAATAAGAAAGAGTACTCAACAAATACTGGCATGGAGAGAGTGATACGTAAGCACTTGAACTGTAAAAGTCGATTCACAGTATATGTGATTGAATGTCCTTGTGGGTTGAAATATGTTGGCAGTACCATATGTGAGACTAAAAAGCGAATTTTAGAACATATTCGAGCAACTATCAATATAGATAGGAGCTATGCAACAGCGAGACATATGGAACAGAAACATGATAGCAAGTGGGAACTCATGACATTCTATGTAATTGATCAGGTACTAAAATCAGAACGCGGTGGTGACAGAGAAAAGAAATTGCGTCAACTAGAATCCAGACATATACTTGATATCCGATCTCTCACCCCGCTAGGTTTAAACCAGGATGAGAAGTTATTTGTACACCTATAAGAGTTGTCATAGCTCATAAGATGTTGCCATTCATTTATTTTATGTCATTTCCACCAATTGATAAGATGCTTTCTTTCCCGTTGTCATTTGTCAGATAGACATACAATTTTGGTGCTATCAATATAAATTGACTGAAGGAATAATACCCAAACATTAATTTTCTTCCATCAGAGGTGCAGGATTTAGCGAGGGCCTTGTTTAAAAGAAACTTTGGGGATTGTGCTATTGTAGGTAACATGCAATACATGAATATGAATCCAATGTGAATATAAATTAAAAACTAATGAGGGCCCCTATATTTTGTTAACACACCTCAGAAATTGTTTTGAAGTCTCCATTAGTCGCTGAAACAAGATTTTATGACATATATTTAAAAATAATTTGATTTAATGAAATGCTATAAACTACATATACCAGAATGCAATGTGGAACTCAGTGAAAAACACCTTGGATTGTAGTCAAAACACTGTTACAATTTGGTAAATATGTATATAGAAAAACGTTTAATTTTTCTTTGTTAAAGTATATATATTTAGTGATGTTATGGAGTAACTCTTGATAAGTGGTGTAACTTGAGTATTTTTTCTGTTACTTTGGAGTACTTTATCTTAAGCGCCGAAATTAGCACACAGGAAACACCTGTGAACAAGGTCTGGTGAGACCGAAACGCGTCAGGGGATTCCTGTTTGTTTATGATCTCACTAATGTATTAAAAGTTAAGGTATTTTTGGCACAACGACAGAGTGCGGTTTTCTCTTGCTAAAACAGAAAGAGAATCTTGTTCTTTGAATATATATATATATATATATATATATATACACACACACACACATACAGCCAATGCACTAGTCTGCCACTGGCATAGTGGACATAATTTGTAGCATAAAAGAGAGCCCATGCCATATGGGACCCATTCATACCAAAATTCTAGCCCTGAAACAGTGGTAATTATTAATGTACAGATGCACCCACTGTACATTTTTAATTAAATGGGATCCAATCCTGGGAAGTGTATCTTCAATGTCTTGCTACACCTTTAAAGTATTTCAGAATGTAATAGTGCACTTTGAGAGACAGTGATGTTTGAGCTAGCTTAAGTGAACATTCTGCTTTAAAATGCACTATTTGATCTTGTTGTTAAAAAACAAATGTAGGGGAAAACATCCCTGGAACCCTCCTAAAAGTTGGGCATGCTCACTTCGCTTGTTCACTGGATTTTAGAGCAAGTATTACACCACTCCACAGTCAAAGCAGCTTTTTGACTTTGTTCGACCCTTGCATGTAAGGGACAGACATCGTTTATTTTGGTATTTAGTTTCTTTTATAAAGCTGTGTGTCCCAGTGCGGGATGTCATAGCGTTTTACATCACACTCACATATTGTACACAGAAAATTAATCATACAAGTGTGTAAATCAATTCATAGGAAACATTATATAAAACAATGGGGGTTACAAGGTGTAGAAGTTGCATATCTTCTATACTGGTTGGTATCATATGTTAAAAAATTTTGGTCCGGTGAAACACAAAAAGTAAAGGATAAATCAGTGATTAGGATCGGCTTCACTAATGAGACTTTGGGCTGATTTATATCTTGGTGGAGGGGAATACTCCGTTACAAACATGACGGATATCCCATCTGCCAGATTACGATCCCATTATATTATATGGAGATCGGAATACAGCGAACGGGATATCTGTCACGCTTGTGACAGAGAATTCCATCCGCCAAGATCTGAGTCAGGCCCTTTATTACCAGCCAAAGAACCCCTTTTAGCAATATCAACTTAAAGATTGATTAAAAATGGAGTAAATTGCTATGCTTTGCAGCTTGCATGCAGCCCCTTGATGCTGGTTCATAGCTCACTGTGCTGCAGTATAAAAAGAACATACCTAGCGCCACAAACTATCTGATTCAGCTGCCACAGCATTTTCCATATAATTACGGATCTACTGCATTTGCCACTTAATCCTTCATCTACTGCATAATATGCAGATTTTAAGGAAAAAAAAATGTGTAGCTCAGTCGGCTCAAAAGTTACTAAAAACTTGTTGACCTGTTCCCGCGCACTGGAAGGCCCTTCTTAAATGTTGACTGGTCATCATCCTTTTGTTAATTGCTGTGTTTGATTGTTAAACTGATAATACTGAGGTGAAACATTTGTCCAGGCTGGGTAACAATGTTTTAAAGTGACAAATTAATAAAGCAATACCATGACAAACGTTTAATAATTTGTCTTTTCTTGCCCCAAAATTTAGTCAACTCTGCCACATTATTTGGTCCTCCCAAGCTGCTTAATTCCAGGGGACCTGATTATAACTTATGAGCTGCAAATAACAAAAGGACCTTGAAGTAGTAATCCACTAACCTTTCTACATAAAATACAGATCTGTGATCTGCAAACCACACGTTATGATTTGAAGCAGGTACATAAACCGTCCCTGCTAACTTACGCAGCATTAAAACTGACTAGACAAAACAGGGCCCTCTCCAACATGTATTTAATAAAAAATAAAAAACACTGGCATGTGCTGGGCAAATTACTTAATGAAATTTGGACCGTCTGGGCAGAGGTCAAAATGGCCACAACACCTGACCTGGTTACCCAGGGAGGACTTTCAGCTTTTGTACACTCCTACACCCCCTCCAACTATTACCTAAATGTGAAGTTCTATAGAGGCGGGGTCAGGTGAAAAGTGAATGACATTGCTTCACTTCTGGACCAGGATCAATCAATCAATCAATCAATCAAGGATTTATAGAGCGCACTAATCACCCATTAGGGTCTTAAGGCGCTGGGAGCTCCTGGTCGTACAGCCATGTCTTGAGGCGTTTCCTGAATGTCAAGAGGTCTTGGGTCTGGCGAAGGTGGAGCAGTAGGGAGTTCCAGGTCTTGGCGGCTAGGTGAGAGAAAGATCTTCCTCCGGCGGTGGTGCGGCGGATGGAGGCGATTGCGGGTGGGGGTGTGGAAGGTGAGTGTCGTTGAGGTAGGCTGGGCCTGTATCGTGGAGGGCCTTGTGTGCGTGGATGAGGAGTTTGAAGGTTATCCTCTTTGATACTGGTAGCCAGTGAAGGTCTCTGAGGTGGGCGGAAATGTGGTCGCGGCGTGGGATGTCCAGAATGAGGCGGGCGGATGCGTTCTGGATTCTTTGCAGCTTTGTTAGGAGTTTGGTTGTTATTCCTGCATATAGGGCGTTTACGTAGTCCAATCGGCTGCTGACCAGGGCGTGGGTGACAGTTTTCCTGGTTTCGACGGGAATCGACTTGAAGATTTTGCAGAGCATGTGGAGAGTGTTGTAGCAGGAAGAGGAGATGGCATTGACCTGCTGAGTCATGCTGAGTGTGGAGTCCAAGATGAAGCCTAGGTTGCGTGCGTGGATGGTGGGTGAGGGCGCGGTTCCTAGTGAGGTGGGCCACCAGGAGTCATTCCAAGTTGAGGGGTTGGTGCCAAAGATGAGGATTTCTGTCTTGTCTGTGTTTAACTTGAGGTGGCTTGATTCCATCCAGCTGGCGATGGCGTGAAGTCCGTTGTGGAGGTTGTTCTTTGCAGTTGTAGGGTCTTTCGTGAGGGAGAGGTTGAGCTGAGTGTCGTCTGCGTAGGAAACTATGTTGATGTGGTAGGTTTGTGCGATATTGGTGAGGGGGGCCATGTAAACGTTGAAGAGTGTGGGGCTGAGCGGAGATCCTTGGGGAACGCCACAGATGATTCTGGAGTCTTCTGACAGGAACGGTGGGAGGCGGACACTCTGGGTTCTGCCCGAGAGTAATGACGAGATCCAGTCGAGTGGCTTGTCGCAGATTCCAGAGTTGTGGAGGCATGTACGGAGAGTGTGATGACATACCGCGTTGAAAGCTGCGGAGAGGTCCAGGAGAATGAGTGCTGCTGTTTCTCCTTTGTCAAGCATGGTCTTAATGTTGTCTGTGGCAGCAATGAGTGCAGTCTCAGTGCTGTGGTTTCTGCAGAATCCGGATTGGGAGGTGCTGAGTACCTTGCTGTCTTCCAGGAACCGGGATAGTTGGCTGTTTACGATTTTTTCGATTACCTTGGCTGGGAAGGGGAGGAGGGAGATCGGCTGGTAGTTCTTGGGGTCGTCTGGGTCGGTCTTTGGTTTCTTCAGCAGGGCGTTGATTTCTGCATGCTTCCATCTTTCTAGGAAGGTGGCTGACTCGAAGGAGCTGTTGATGGTTTTGCAGAGGTGGGTGGGCGATGATGATGTTTGCCTTATTGAAGATATGGTGTGGGCAGGGGTCTGATGGTGTTCCGGAGTGGATGGAGGCCATGGTGGTGGCGGTGTCCTCTATGTTGACGGGGGTCCAGGTGTGGAGGAGGTGGGTGTTGCTTGGAGCATTCGGTTATTGGGTGTTTGTAGTCAGCTGGTGGGACTGGGGTTTGAAGCTATTGTGGATTTCTTCTATCTTTCAACGGAAGTGGGTTGCCAGTGAGTTGCAGAACTCCTGTGATGCGGGGGTTCATTGGAGCAGTTCCTGGGGGTGGAGAGCTTATTGATGATGCCGAAGAGCTCTTTACTGTTGTGAGCATTGGCGTCGATGCGGTTTTTGAAGTGGGTCCTTTTGGTGGTGCGGATCAGTTGGTGATGTTTGCGTAGGGCATCCTTGAAAGCGATGTGGTTGGAGTTGGTAGGGTCAAGGTGCCAGGTTTTTTCCATTCTGTGACATAGCCGTTTGGATTCCTGTAGTTCTGGGGTGAACCAGCCGGCCTTGATTCTGAGGGAGGTGTTATTTTTTTTTTTTTTTTTTTGGAGTGGTGTGAGGGTGTTGGAGCAATCTTCTATCCAGCGATGCAGGTTGGTAGTGGCTGTGTTGGGTTCCCAGGGGGTGGGGCCCGGGCGAGAGTGGAGATCAGTTGATCTGTTGATATTTTGCTCCAGTTGCATCGGGGGGTTGTGTGCGGTGTTGGTGAGTGACTGGTTTCTGGTAGGAGAAGTGGATGCAGCAGTGGTCTGTCCAGCTGAGTTCAGTGGTGTGGCTGAAAGAGACGTGGTTGTTGGCTGAGAAGATGGGGTCGAGTGTGTGGCCTGCGGAGTGGGTGGGTGAAGTGACGAGTTACTTGACGACAAAGTTGGCGAGGTTGGCGATTAGGTTGGTGGTGTTGATATCGTTGTTATTTTCTAGGTGGAAGTTTAGGTCACCAAGGAGGATGTAGTCTATTGAGGCGAGGGCTTGGGAGCTGATGGCGTCGGCGATGTCGCAGAACTGCGGTCTGGGCCCAGGGGGTCTGTAGACCAGTGTTCCTCTGAGTGTGTTGGCGGTGATGTGGATTTTGAAGTGGAGGTGCTCGGCGGAGTTGATGGTGTCGTGGGAGTTGGTGGAGACTCTTATGGTGTTTTTGTGGATTATGGCGATTCCTCCTCCTGGTCTGTTGATTTGGTCTCTTTTGGTGATCTTGTAGTTTTCTGGTATGACTACGTCTGGTTCCGAGGCCGAATTATCCAGGGTTCAGTGAGGAATGCAACGTCGGGCGAGTATGTAGTCAGGAGGTCCCAGAGTTCAATTGCATGTTTGTGGACTGAGCGGGTGTTAAGTAGGATGCATCTTAGGCGGTTGTCCATTTTGATTTGGAGTTTGGAGGTTAGGTTGCAGGTGAAATTGCAGACTTTGCAGGAGAAGGGTCCTTTGGTGCGCGTCGGTGTGGACTGGAAGCAGATGGAGGAGCGTCCTGGATTAAGGGCGTGGAGTTCGTTGGCAGTGTAAAGGTGTTCGGTGGCGCGGGAGGCGTGTTGGCCAGGGGGTCTGGCGCTGGGCGCGGTCTTGGCGCTGTGGCCGGCAAAAGATGGGAGGGAGTGGCAGCTGGGAGGAGGGAGGGAAACCTCCAATGGGAGTGCAGGGGCAGCAGGAGTCAGGAGCGGGAAGAGCTCCGAGGAGGAGGGAGGGGTGCGGGCCGTGGGGAAGCAGTGGCGTGAACCTTCCGGGAGAGGAGAAGCCAAGAAGCCCAAACAAGCCCAGACAAGCCCAAACAAGCCCAAAACAATGATAGCACTTACCGGAGCAGTGGTGAGGAGGAAGCGACCTGCCTGCAAGGATGCAGGGTCAGAGGTCGCTTATAACCTCGCGTTGCAGCCGGCATAAGAGGGGAGGTGGGAGGGAGTGGCAGCTGGGAGGAGGGAAGGAAACCTCCAGTGGGAGTGCAGGGTGCGGGGGCAGCAGGAGTCAGGAGCGGGAAGAGTTCCGAGGAGGAGGGAGGGGGGTGGGCCGTGGGGAAGCAGCGGCGCAAACCTTCTGGGAGAGGAGAATCCAAGAAGCCCAAACAAGCCCAAAACAATGGCAGCACTTACCGGAGCAGTGGTGAGGAGGAAGCGACCTGCCTGCAAGGATGCAGGGTCAGAGGTGAGAACGGACAACTAGGTGAGAATGTCCCAGCGGCCACAGCAACACAGGGCCTCTTAACACTCCTCCCTCCCCTGCTCACAATGGCCTCAGTGTGGGGGACTGGGCGAGGAGAGCTGGGGAAGAACACTGTTTCTGGAGTCAGGTCAGCCCCACAGGGGCTGGGGGGGTCCAAAGGCAACCTTCCAACAATCATGCTGCAAGCCTCACATCCTTAACCCCATCTGAAAACATAGCTCTGAGTTTGACTAGCCTGCATGCCGGCCCTAAAAAACGAAGACCTGGGCATGTGAGAATGGCGGCGGCCTGGGAGGATAATAGGAAACACTGGGGGAAGTTAACAGAGGCCCACCAAAAAAGCAGCCCCCTGCTGGCATTTAGGCACCGGCCCATTGGCCTGTGGCCGATTGCCTACTTTACCAATCCGACCCTGGTGATGTACAAACCTCTGCCAGCAGGTGTGAACCATCATCATCTGTGTTGTCTCCCGTTGAGGACGGATGGTGATGTCTGATAGCCATGTGTAAATACTCAGGTTCCCTAAAAACTGTCCATCACCTGCTAAAGTGCTTAGAGAAGGGACAGGGTGGAGGCACATTCTGTAAGGAAATGCAATAAAGGCGGTATTATGAACTACATTACACAGTTTACAGAGATGGAGCCTGGTGAGCATTTAAGGTGTGCGCGCACACACACACACACACACACACAAAAAAAAAAAAATCACATTATTCTGCAAAAACCTCAGGACAATATATTATCTAGAGGATAAGAGTGAGATCCTTTTATTATTCCCACTGCATTATAGCATTAGTTTGTAATGAGAGTCAAACGGGAAGTCAGGTGGTGCAACTGGTTTGGTCATACATTATACGACTATACCAAAGCACCCTCCTCTTTCGGGGCACATCCTGATTGCTGGGAAAAGTGCAAAAAGACCATCATTGAGACTGTTTGTTGCATGTGTTCACAGGTTATGCAGCTGCTAACTTCACAGGACATGTTCCACTTCTTTGTTCTTGCTTTACTGGACTTTTGCTCCTGGAGTCAGATTACAAACACTGGGCATTGTTTCCGTTTGCCCCATGGCATACATTTAACTGGGTGTGTTCTGGGAGATGACTAGGCTAGTGCACCATGTTATATTAAATGCCCCGCTTGCAGTGCAGGCACAAACTCACGCTTGCACTGTGGACAGTGCCTTAGTGAAAGGGGGTCGGCTATTTCAAGCTGTCGATTGACCTTTTACTGCAGACAACAGAGCAGATCTGCCTTTCAAAGGTGGAGGAGAAGGTATCCTCGCACAGGTGGGTGCTGTGAATGACTGCACCGACCTGCAGGGGGGCTGCCATTGCGGCCCCTGAGGCCCCTCTGCATTCATTCCAATTGTCATCCGAGGGAGCAGACTAACTGGGCACCACCTAATATGTGGCAAACAATCAGTGCACTTCCTGAAACTTTCTGTCCTCTGGGCTTACGTCTGTAAAGTGCACCGGGCACAAAGGCAAAAAGGTTTACTCACTAGCATGGGAGCACACCCTCATGGAAATTGGGGAACACCTCATATAATGCAGATCGCGCCAGAGCATTATACAAAGGGGCTTCCCAAGCAACTGTGATCCCTTCTGTAATGCAGAAGTGCCCTGGGGGAGCAAAACGCAGACGCGAATGCCCGTTGGGACTCTGGTGTGAGTTTGTGCAAGTTTTGTATGCAGCTTATGGTTAATGTGGAGTGCTCTTAACTACAAGAAAATTAACTGAGCATCATCTAAAAGATATTGTCAAGTAGAAACAGTCTATCCAATTTTCTAACTGGAATTATTTCAGAGTAAATGGAAGAGATTTGCAAAACTATGGCAGAAATTTCTAAAACAATCCAAAATATTCACAGCATACTTTCCCAAGGACACGAGATGGTCTTGCCTCTGAGTATTTAAAGGAAGAAAAATTACCTAGGAGCTAAACAGAAGGCATGCAGTTCAATTGATAGAGCTGTCAGGGCGCTGCTCACGCTTCTACAAGCCAGATCAGACAAGTATTGTAACAGAGGCTAGTAGTCACCTAAGAAGAACCAACTGTAGCCACAGAAACCTATACAAATGTATAGAAGTTTGGAAACTTGGGGCAGTCGCCACTTTCTAGCAGTAATAGTAGAAATATTTTGTGAGTTTCTTCTCAGGTACAGCTTTTGAGACAGCTTTGGCTTTCTTGCTAGATTACTTTTAATTAAAAAATGCATACATATTACACATTGGTTTATGAGCTTTTGTTGAGTGGGCTTTATTCATTGGCCTGTTAAAGTGTCATTCACATTTTGCTCTGGCCCGCCACACAATACATGGCAAAATGGGTCCACCCGTATGACTCATTGGCTTTCTTCAGTTTGAGCGACTGCACAAAGCCTGTGCACATTTTTAACATCCATCTAAAACAGTTCCTTTCGCTTCACTGGCAAATCTAGATCTAAGTAAGCTTTAATAATTTTAATTTTTTATACTACTTTTATATATAGCTATTTATTTTGACTGCTCTTTGAGTGCCTTTTGATGGTGATTTTTTACCCTCATTTTTAGAGTTTCTGACATAGGGCCTCATTATGACTTTGGCAGAAGGGATTACTCCGTCCCAAACGTGACGGATATGCCGCCCGCCATATTACAAGCTCCATTATATTCTATGGAACTTATAAAACAGCGGGCGGGATATCTGTCACTTTTGGGACGGGGTAATCCCCTCCACCAAGGTCGCATTCAGGCACAAAGTGTTTAACTAACCTTATAACATTGTAGCGGTTTGTGATTTGAGAGCTTGGTGAGGTGTTAGAATAAATATTAAACCAATAATAATAATAATAATAAGTATAATAATCATGAGACAACCAGAAGGATGTTAATCACTGGTTACACTACCACATTAGTGATTTTTTTTTTATTGCACGCATATGGATTTTACGTTTAGGTGGATGATTATTTTCCTTTTTTTGTTTATTTTTTATGGTACATGCTGGCTGCACAACTTATTTAGCCTTCAGACAGGCTTGATCAGTCCAATTGGCTACGACATTGCTTGTTATCCTTGTTTGAGGCCTTTCCCCAATAAAAAATTATATCTATTGACCAGTTAGACATGAGGAAATGCCTGTGCCATTGTTTAATGGCACAATCGGTTTCTCTGCTTTTACATGTCACCTTCCCCCGTGCCTCCACTAATGTCTGAATTGTTCCCTACCATTTCCGGCCCTGGATAGGGATTTATTACTGACCCGGAGAGTAGGAAATATTTGATGATTTTCTAAATGGGAAATGGTCCGCCCAGGAAGGAGTTGGAGAAAACCCACACACTTTCAAGTTTGTGAGCAATCCCAAGCTTTCCAGGGAAAGCATACCCTGCAGGGAGCACTTTCCAACCCTTCAGTGGGATTTACTCAATCAATATTAAGTGACTAATGTAATACTGAGCAGGGGTATATAACAAAATATTGCAAGGTCACTTTCTCGGATAACCGACTATGTGTATCAGGCCCACTGTGCTTGTGTTTTGTGCCTGCCCACACTGACTGGATGCAGGTTGTTTTGGCTGGGAATGCTACCATTTGTGCAGCCATATTTTAGGAAAGGTTTGCATGCTAAAGAGTAATCACAAAAGAAACAGAACAGGTCATCACACAGCCTTTTGAGACAATGTTTAACATGAACTAAAATTGCCAATGCCACTGCCACTAGCATTAAATCCATTTTCTATGTACTGTAGAATTAACAGTGATCAAGGTAGAACTCGTTAAGGTAACCCCCAGAATGGTTCACGTGAACTACTTAATAACTCATACTGAAATTATAAAAAAAGTCAACAGTGGTCAGCTTAGCAAGCCAGCTAGCTTGCTTCACTGTCCAATGGCGGTTGGCTCCTATTTACTATTGGGGGGGGGGGGGGGGTGGGTAGAGGAGGGTCCAATAATAAAAGAAAAAAGAAAAAAAATCTGCACATACCTTAGGACGGATGTCCTCTTCTCGATGTCTCGCCTTCTCTCCTGGGTCCAACTCATGACGGGACCCACAAAACTGCACCAATCCTAGCACTGCTTTTATGCTGGTAACCAGCATGAAAGTAAGGTCAGGGTTGGTGTGAGTGGGCTCTCTTAGCGCTCACAAGTGCGCTGGAGGCCTGTGCCTTCTGTAACCAAGTGCATGTGTCTGGCTGGCCATCGCAAGACGGCCAGCCAAAGGGACATGTGCACTTTAAACAAGTGCACAGCTCCCCGCTGCCACTCGACGGCAATTGCCCTCCCTGTCCTAACACTCGTTTCAGGGCAGGCCACTGAAAAATAAAATGGTAATAACCATTTTATTTTTCTGTCCTGGGGGCATTTTTCTTAGCGGGGCGACGCTCCGCCACTCTTGGGGAGGGGTCACCCCTGTCACGGTCTCATTTAATTCATGACCCTTTTGTCATGGCATGCAGGCATCATATCCTCTTCTTGTGTTTGTCCCTCCCCCTGGAGCATGGACCAAGTTCTTGTGTCCATCCACTGCTCCCATTTTGGAGCTACTTTTTTGTGTTCAAACACTCCATATGAGTGCTTGTGTTTTTAGTTTGTCTCACATATTCTTGTCCATGTAGTATCAATTTTCTCGTACCCGTCCCCATTATATGTTGCTTCTTTTCCCTCCCACCCTCTATTCTACACCACTGCATTCTACACCACCATGCTCTTCTTTGCACCACTCTGCTCTATGCCACTGCATTCTATGCCAAGGCACTCTATTCTGCACCACGCCACTCTATGCCACTCTACACCAGGCCACTCGACTCTTCTATATGCGACTTGACTCTATAACACTCCACTGTGTGCCATGCTACACCACTCTACATAAGGCCACTCCATTCTATTCCACGCTGCTGTACATGACTAAAACACACTGACAAAGACAACAGCATTGCCTGTGCTTATTTACATTTGTGTACGTAGGCTATTCGCATGGATGATCCAGACAATTATACATTTCTGAAAATTTAAAGCCAAGTTATATGTACCATTTGTAAAGTGTTTCATCTGTAATCGAAGTTTTGTCAGCTCTTTCTGCAATTCCTCTCTTTCTTCATTCAGTTTTCTGGAAAACAAAAAGCAATAACACCAGCAACCAGCTGAAGTGGTTATTTCTATTTTTCATTATGCTTCAATAAACTATTATTGCTAATACTTTAAGCACATTTTCATAAATAAAACTGAGAAAATCCGATACATAGCCCGCCCTGCTTATTGCAGTACAATATGGTGGTGGTGTTTTCCGTGAACACCTGCACCATATTTTCCTTGAGAGGGGAAAGAAAGGCTTTCAATGCTAGCCGGATTGCACAGAGCTCCAACATATTGATGTGGAGTCCCGCTTCCACTGGAAACCAGATGCCTCCGATCTCCACCTCTCCTAGATGGCGGCCCCAACCCAGGAGTGATGCATCTGTCACTATTGTTAAATCTGGTTGGGGAAGGGAGAGGGATCTGCCTCTGACCCAATTGCAGTTAATTAGCCACCACTGCAAATCTTTCACAGTTCCAGCAGAGATCTGGACCTTGTTGGAGAGATTCCCCTGATGCTGCGCCCACTGGAACTTCAGGCCCCACTGGAGAGCCCGCATAAGCCATGTGACATGTGTCACCAGAAGGATGCAGGAAGCCTCAGAGTCATTTTCACCTACATCCAGGACAGAGGCTGAACATCGTTATCATAGCCTGAATATCGTAAACCTGCCACTCTGGAGGACCCGAAACTGCACTAAGTTCAGAAGAGCTCCAACGATGTGAAAATAAGGGTCCTGCAAGTCCAGCTCTACCATTCAGTCTCCTGGATCCAGGGCAGATGGAACCTAAGCCAGTGACAGCATCTTGAACTTCTTCTTGATGAAGAGAGTGAGGGATCGAAGGTCTAGTACAATGTGAAAGAAGACTCTTGTCCTTTTTGGGGACCAGAAAGCAAAAGGAATAGCAACTACAGCCTACTTCTGGCACATGAATCCTTTTAATGGCTCCTTTCGCCAACAGAGCTGTAACTTCCTCATGCAGAAGAGACAAATGATCCTCCGTCATCTGATCGTGGGATGGAGGTGGGGTCCCAAAGGGGAGGGAGTAGCCCCTTCAGACTATCTGCAAAACCCACCTGTCTGATGTAATGGAGTGCCAGCGGAGCAGGTGATGGTCAATATAGCGCCAACTGGCCCATGGTGGGGGACAGTCAGACTAGAAAGATTTAGAGGTTGCAGCTAAGAGGGGTTAGCGGGGGGGATGGCAGACTGACCAGATCACTGGCCACCTGACCGATGAGGATGGTGGGTCACGCGCCCTCGGCTATGCAGATTTTGTGCAACATGCGCAGCACAGTGGCTGACTGGAAATGGGCGCAGCTAGAGATCCCTTCCATAGCCACGAAAGGGGCGAAAGGCAGACTGAGGGAGTCCAAAAGGGTGGCCGCAGAGCCCAAGGACCTGGCTGTAGCCCGAGAATCCTGGAAGCGCTCTAGCGCCGAGCCTGCCTTGTCTCCAAAGAGATGGGTGACATCAAAGGGCATGTCCATCAAAGGAGCCTGATTACCTCTCGAAAAGCCAGATGTCCTAAGCCAGACGTGGCACCTCTGGGGCACTGTCAAAGGAACGGCTCTATCTAGCAAGTCAGTTGTGTCATGTCTGCAACCAATTGGGAACTTTGCTGCATCTCTCTCATCGCAACAGCTTGAGAGAGTACAGCCTGGCCTCCTCCAGAACCTTTAGCAGCACTTGTGCAACAGTATCGCACAGTGTGTGTGTGTGAATAACAGCCCAAAAGACATCCCGTGTTCACGGACTGCAATGTGAGACTCTTGGAAGAAAACATCATCCTCCCATGTGAGGCCAACTTTTTGGATTCCTTGTTTGAAGCAGCGGAAGGGAGTGACCATGGGAGGTAGAGGATTGGACCACCAAGCTCTCGGGGGTGGGGTGTTGCATCAAGAAACTTGGGTCCCCAGTTGCGGGGCTGTGGCGGCAGGCAACCATTCTGCTCACAAGAGCCCCTGTGCTGAGTTTGGACCAGGTACCAAGTAGGGCGTCGGTGAGGCATCATTGAACGGGAGCAGGGGTTCTGAGGAGGAAGTTCCCGGTTGCAGCACCTCTGTCAAGAGGTTAGTCTTGATGACCACCAAAGGCAGGCGAAGGTCTAGTGCCTCAGCTGCCCTCCTCACCACCATAGCATACGAAGCTCCCTCCTCCCTAGCTATGGTAGGGAGAGAAAGCATGCCAGTATCTGAAGAAGTGTCCCGTCCATTGGCCTCACCCAAGTGTTCATGCCAATCTATTTCTTCAAGGGTCTCCCATTCATCCCTAAAGCCTAGCCCATAGGAAAAGGGCTCAGGATTCAAACGAGGAGCAAGGATCCTGCCGGCCCAGAGTTGGCATCATACAACGCCTAACCGGCTCTGTGTTGAAGTCAGGCATTACAATGGAGATGGTGTCGCCCATGGGTGAGGACAGGACTGGATCCCTGGGAGCCCCTAGGTGCTGGAGTCGAATCTGTTGGCATGGAACCTGAAGGGGCCCTCTCCAACCTCGCAGGACCCAAAGGTGATCCAGCAGGGTCGACCCTGCCAAAAATGAGCCACATGGCTTAATTAAGCTCTCAGCATTGGGCAGATGTTGTTGCAGCTCCCAGAAATTCAGGGAGGTGCTGAGTCGGCCCAGGTGCAGGTCCCTCAGAACGAGGCCTAGAGCATCAACGCTCCCTCGTCTCGTCGGCCAACGGACGAGGAGAACTCAGAGTGGTTCAATTTCTTGGATTTTCTCTTGTGCCTTGACCCGAGACATCATACCCAGCGCAGACAATCCTGAAGACTGACGCAAAGCCAATCAATGCCACCTACTGGCATGCAGGGGTACTGCTCACCAAAATCTTCCAGATCCAGTCTCACGCCTGGGGAGAATTCAAAGGTAAGGAATCTGCAGCTAGAAGTTTTTTTCAGATAATATGCCACATTCCTTGTCTCATGACCAGTAGTCCAATGTGTGCAGACTGCTTTGCATGGCATAAACCAAAAATCATCATGAACATTTTATACCGAGTAAGGACAGGATCAATGTTGTTTATTAGCAGTGAAGCCCATGTTAAGCAAAGTTAATGTTGGATGAGGTAGGATAATATAAACACCATCTTGAATTTTGCTGGTGGAGAAAAAATAAATACCTGAAAGAATGCAGGATTCCCCGAGAACTTTAAAGGAGTTGCTGAAGATGAGTGTAGAGGTACAGCTGAGTTTCTCATAGCAGCTATGATTGAGCTGCAACTGATCTGTGGAAATGGTCCCTGAAGCAACAAGAGGGGGAATTGGGGCTGCTAAATCAATACATTGAGTTGCAAGGCACACTCCTGTCTGGCTAT
The DNA here is from genome assembly GCF_031143425.1 of Pleurodeles waltl. Taxonomy (NCBI): domain Eukaryota; kingdom Metazoa; phylum Chordata; class Amphibia; order Caudata; family Salamandridae; genus Pleurodeles; species Pleurodeles waltl. Next base: position 977,517,840 of record NC_090437.1, on the reverse strand, counting down.
AACCTTATCCTCTTGTATTTTAGGGATTGTTTGTCATGATGTGTAAGACATTCACATCTGAGTCCATCCCACTAAAATATTGTGTATCAAATTGTCAGTATCCAAGAGATACTGGTAAAATCAGATGAATGTCCCAAACGTCCATACAAATATCAAACAAAAACCCAATGATAATCATTCTTTGGATTATATCTAGTTGGGATAGCCAAGGTGGGGGAAAAGAAAGAAGCTAAAGATGCTTGATATGGCATAGGTGACACCAGGGACTTCGTGGATGGTTGCAGAGCAGAGGAACACAACAGAATGATGTAACAGGATGTTAAGACCAAAGAAGAGTGTTAAACCAGCAGATGGTGCAACGGCAAAGAAATAGACATATAAGGAAAATCATATGCAAAAAAAAACATAAGATGAGTAATATAGATCTTTGTGTACTTACTGTCTTCTCCAGAACAAAGTTAGTAAATGGAGTAACCAGGTAATATCCCAGAACTCAGGATAAGAGGCACCACCCTTATGTGGTGTCAATTTGTAAAGCGCACTCATCACCTGAAAGGGTACCGAGAATCTATAGGCAGGTGTGTATGTGTATGTGGTCCCCAAGGCACTTATTTAAACAGCCAGGTCTACAGCTTCTTGTGGAACTCGAGAAATGAGGAGACGGACCTGATGTACTGAGGGAGATTGTTCAATGTCTTAGGTGCAATGTAGGAGAATGGGCTACTTCCTGTTTTGCTTTCATGGATGCGAGGAGTGTTTTGGCAAGTGAGGCAGAGTGTAGGTGTCTGGTGGGTTGGTGAAAGTGTGTGCGGCTGTTCAGGTTTTCTGGTCCTGTGTTGTATAGGGCTTTGTATGTGTGCATGAGAAGTTTGAATTGGCTGCGCTTGTGAATGGGGAGCCATTGAAGCTTCCTGCGGTGCAGTGTGATGTGGGTATGGCGTGGGAGGTACAGTATGAGTCTGGAAACGGTGCCCTGGATGGTCTGGAGTCTGTGTAGGAGTTGTTTGGAGATTCAGACATATAAAGTCTCAGGGGTCTTCTGTATACCAGCTGGCCTGCTTGTTTGTTGTACTATACTTGTTGGGGTTGAAAGGTGCAAGGGAGTCTGCACAGTTCTTGACCCAGTTGTGGATGTACTTGTAAGAGCAAACAGGTAGGAGCAGCAAAAAAAAAAAACAGGGATTACAAGTGACCTCCATAAGTGGAAAAGAAGAAGGAAAAAACAAAATAAAAGTGAAGTATATCCAAGGCCAAATGCAGACTAAGCAAAAGCAAGCAGCTTACAGTACAACAATGCTGGGCAAGGTGACTTCCTTCTCATTCCGCTTGCATTCACATAGAAGCAAATTCTATCTAATCTTGGTATGAGTCTAGACCCTCCCTGCCATTGTGACCCAATCACCCCTGACCCAATCTCCATGATCTCAAATGTGGTCTATGCAAAGGAGATTAAGTTGTCTTTTCTTCCCAGTACCTTGATCAAATCCTATATTGCGAATTATATTATTTGTGCATAGACATTTCAGGAAATTTCTTACATATCAGCCTAAATGTTTGGTACTCACACTGATATTCCCCCACAGGCTAAAACTATAAAGACTATACCTAGCCTCAAGCTTGGTTTGCTTTTACATTTTTCTTTCATGTATTCACAGCTGAACAGGCGGTGACGAAAGACAAGGCCACAAGAGCTTCACAGTCCTTCTACACCAACAAAGGCTCTAACTGGTCTACAGCTTTTCCAGTAAAAATTAAACTCATACTTGGGATTTATGAACAGTTTGTGGTCAGCTTCATTTGCCAAAAAATTAGATCATGTCCAGAATACATAAGTATAATTTGGTAGACGATAATTATTTTAGGTTACAAAATATGAATTACTTTAGCATAAAGAAGTATCTGGAATGGGGGGGGGGGCAGAGGTTAAGTCATAGCTAAGTCTATTTTAAGACAATAGTGCATTAAACTTGTATTCTATATTCAAATAGTGAACATTAGTGAGCAGTTTATTGAAATGTATTGATGGCATGTAAATAGTAAGATATAAACCAAGTAGTATAATTTTCCAGGACATAGGGACTGATTACGACCTTGGCGGAGGGGATCACTCCTTCCCAAATTTAACGGATATCCCGCCTGCTGTATTACAAGTTTCATTATATCCCATATAACTTGTAACATGGCAGACGGGCTATCCGTCACATTAGGGACAGAGTAATCCCCTCCTACCAGGTCGTAACCAGGCCCAGAGTACTGTATTCCACTTTGAACTTGCATCTAATAAAGGCCACAGTTGCCATATGGTTACCTGATGACTGCTTCATCTATTTCTTTCTTTTCGGATCTCTCAATACTTCTTCTGGCCAATACGGTATCAATCATTCGCTGTTTGGGAGCTGATGAAGCACTGCTCGATTGCTGGCCTTCAAACATAAACATCATTATTCTATTCCAATTATGATAGTAAATCGGTACGAAATAACGTTTCACAGTTTCTAAGTTTAACAGATGAGAGATACAATGTTACTACGATTAGAACACAGTATAAATGAAATCTTCGAACTTTAGCATGAAATGTTGCTGATTTTGTCGCCATAATCTGTTGTTCTACATATTATTTGCTTGAAAAATGCTGTATACCTTACAGATAACTCACCTTTTTCTCTACTGCGTTGAGAGATTACTATAACTAGTTCTGGATGCCAATTTATCCTGCATGACACTTCAGGGAGTACCAACCACCTAACTTCTCCATGGTTATGCTTGCTCCATTACCTGAGATATCACCACCGTGTAAAATATGAATAGGGGGCACTTGGCCATTTCGTCATATATCCAGAATAAAATATTCTATATACGTGTGTTATTTGCCTAAAATAATTCAGCACTTTACGAATACCTTCTTTCTCCCCAACTGATTCAAATCCCAACATTACAGAGGGCAACTAAACTGCACTCCATTGAGTAAATTGCCCATTGTGGCTCCCACAATTTACCACTTATCACACATTGCCAGCTTCACCAGTGTCCCACATAGCACAGAATGCAGTTTCTATAATCCTCAAGTTGAAGCCATTGATTGCTTCCACATAGTCATAATCAGTACATACTTTGGCTGTCAAATACTGGCACAATTGCCAGTTTCTGAACAAACTACCAATAAAGTGTGTTGAACTGAGTAAAACAATATCATGTTTATTGCAAGATAACCAATAAAAGTACAGTTCATAATCGCTTAAAACAACTGTAGCACACAGTGCATGACGCGTGAGCAATTACACAAATTAATACACAAGACAACAAGCTACGACCGCTATCTGCAGCCAAACATGAAAATCAGTTTTACAGATCTGAGAATGAATACGTGGGCAGGCAAGCTGTTTTGACAACAAAAAGCAACAAATGGGTACAACTACATCTCTATTTGGAGCCATTAGCTATGTAAAAACCTTCTAATAATATGGAGCTCCAAAGAGAATAAACCTTTGTAGACTCAATGAGAAACGCAAAAAGTTTTGGTTCATCTGCTACAAAGTTACAGACCGTTGACAATTACAAACCTAATGCATACATAGTGTTTTGCAGTACTTAAGGATTCTTTGCAATCCACTCTGTATAACTGCCATGGACCCAGTGGCCTAAAATTGCTCTTAACTGTGTACGGAGAGCTGAAAACCAATTTTACCATACTGATAAGAGTATGCTGCAGCCAAAGTTATGAGTTCCGAGGGGGGAGGGGGTGTTCCCATGGCCTTGCATCAGTGGGTGCAACTCCAAAGCATGGATACATGTGAGATCATTAAAATATCAGTGAGGTGTCCAACTTCCTGAGTGGTGAAATGTCACTGTTGGGTCAAGTGGTGGGCCTCGGCTCTATTACTGTTTGATGTTAATCGGGAGATGCTTGCAAGGCATTGTCAGAGGCACATAACACCTAAGCCGGGCAATGAAAACATCCTTGTGCTGTTTTACACAGGGAATACTGAACTTCTTGACCAGACACAACAGGACTCCAACATTTGACAAGCCAACAAGCTACCCAGACACCACTCTAAAAAGCATTTTTTTTAAACCCAGTAATAAATACATATGTTGACCTGAAGGGGAGGCTTTAGACAAAATGTTCAATTATTTCTATCTTGTGGGTTGGACTGACAATTAACTGCAGCGATCACTCATGGTAGAGCCTAGGAAGCGGAATGTTACTGCAAATTTGATTGGCCCTGTTACATATAACAAGACATTTACAATCTTATGATAGAATATAGGAAAATTGTTAGCTCTGGTTAGTTCTTGCAGCATCTAAATTCAGGCTAGTTGTTTATAGGGATTAGAATAAAGCGAACGTAAACTGTGGAGTAAGGCACTGAATTTATGCCTCCATTTCAGACAATTTGATACGACATTACCTTGAGCTTGGCATCTGCAACAGCGTGATAGACAACACTATTACGATTGCTTGATATACACTGAAATAAGCAATAAGGCCTATTATGGATATTTGGCTCTGCAATCGTCAATGATCTCTTGGTAAATTAAACGGCAGCTCTAGATAATACTTTAGTTATTATCCCAGGAAAGCAGATGTAATCCATCTATGTTGAAAATGTTGCATAAATCCCATCTACAGGAGTGGTGTTACCCACATCGTACCCAGTTGCTTAGAACTAAGACCTCATGCAAGAGTACAAGGAGAATTTAGCGCAACAGAATGCTGAAGATACATGCTGTTTCCTGTGGTCAACTACCAATTTAACATGATGGGAGCATACAACGGCTTAGCCAAGAGGGTGAGTCCCTAGGGTTGTGGAAGGAAACTTTTATCAATGTGATTTTTATTTATTTTTTTTAACCTTGGAGGGCTTGAGCAAGCACCTCTATTTTTAAGAATAGTGGAATAAATTCAATGGCGGACACGTCAAATTGAATTTTATTGGAGCTTACATATGTAATGGTATTTATATTGTAAATGTTAGAAGTTTGAGTAAAACACCTCAAACGCCAGTGGACTGCACTGTTAACATAATACTCAAATTACCACATATCACAAAGTTGATCACAACAGACCGGTTCATCAATGTGTGCTACACTGTTACCATACTCATGTGGATGTTTCCCAGAGTAAGAACAGAAAAGCTGTATTGGCAGGTACACATATTCTGCGAGCCTTTTCTGTATATGCATGATCTTCAGTGTTTCAGGTACGGAGAATCACTGAACTTAACTACCACATGATTAAATAAGCAATTAAGTAATCCAAAAAGTCTCTTTTTGAGTTGTTTGATTTTATTAAAATTAAAAATGTATTCAACTTGTTTGCAGGGTCTTTCAGCCAGCCCTTTTTATCCACTGTTCTGTTATGGTTTAGTTCATATTTTTTCTTCCACCCACTACAGTAAACCGCTATGAGCACTGGGACAGCCTACTCCAGCTACTGGCTTACAGCTGTGAGTCATGACATTCCACTCTTGCACATGCAAAAAGTAGTCCCCTTGTACAAATTTACATAAACCATTCACAAACCTTGGCAAACCAAATGCTGGCAGCCAACACCAGGCCTATTGTCTTTGCCATTGCTTGTTAGTATCCGATTCCCATTACTGGAGCATGTGCTGTGTTTAGCAAACGTTTCTCAAGTGTTTGAACAGATTTTTTTTATTGTTCCTCAAAACCCTATTATTAAAAACACATTTTTTAGACTTGATACTGTTTTCGTCAGAGTTGATACTCACTTATTCGCAGGATCTCAGCATAGCCCTGCTTCAGTGACTCAACCCCAGACTGGCCGCTTTGTTTCTCAACTTCTTTTGGAAGTTCCTTACCGGACAGGTATAAGTTAACTAATGCTGCCTTTGAAGATCCATTTATGAGCACATTCTGAGAAGGTGGCACCTGTAAGAAAATAGAATAAAAATATACACGACTTGATCATGTAGGATGCTTAATCTCACTGTCCATGACTAACATGTTCAATTCTCAATAGTGTCAAACATAGTTAACCGTCGATTTTAAACTAGATCATCCTTTTATTCATCATTTTAAGTTAATGCCTTTAAAAACAAAACAAAGTTATAACTCCATTTAGTGATTGGCTGCTATAGGAATTTGTATTCATTGTTCATATAGCTACACCCTATGATGCTGTTATCTTTCATTAACTCTGTGTCCTATCATTATACATCCCTACCCAGATACCCGTGGTTTAAGATGGTTAAGGATGTGGCTTTATTTATTGTTCAACTCAGTAAATAAAATGAGAATATTGGACGATTCTCCAGGTTAGCTTTAGAGTAATATGACAAATCCTGAATTATTGTTGTTAAGATCTACAGGAGCTCTATCTCTGCTGAGATTGTACAGTGGGGGGAAATCAGATAGTAGGACACTAGCCACAAGATACAACACATGATCGCCCCAACAAAATATCTAATGGAAAAGTCCTAGCAATCAACTCACTGCAGGATAGAATATGGGCCATTCCCTTCTGGACCACAATAATCACCTGAATTATAGAAAAAGGTAGCTAGAGACTGCACCATATGTAACACACACACTTACCAGTATAGCACCCATTTATTTAGTAGTAGCAGTTATATTATGTTAATGATTCAGTCTAAACATCCCCATGCAAGTCCATATGTTCTCATGCCTTGCTTAGGAATGCCATAGTAACAGCGAACTGTATAAGTTCAAATTACCAATAACAATAATTCTTGGACATTACCTTAGTATGCTTTATTTTTATGTTGTTATCAAATGCTAGAATAATATAGTTTTATAAACAATGATATTCCCTTCATTACTTCAGCTAAGCGAACTGTTGCTTACTTTGCCGAGACTGAAAGACACTATTTGCTACAGAGTTGTGTTTTCAGTAGGCTAAGGTAGAAAGCAGATTCACTAATGCTGATACACTGTGCTAACTACTTGCTTATATAGAACCAAATTCTACCCAACAGAAAAATGTGCATTTTACGATACCTGATCATGATGATGCAATCAGTAAACGAACAGAAACAAAAAGCATGCAGACTAGCCTGAAACTAAGCAGTCCTCAAATAAATGTTTTGTTTCAGACATACATTAAATAGATTATCAGAAGTTTTTAATTTTACAAAAAAAATGTAGTTTCTGGCAGACCAATCTAAGTGCGGAACTAAGATCTTCCCAGGCCTTCCATCTACTGTTCTTTCTTGTATTTATCGATGTGGGCCTGAATGCAGACACCTCTTAGGTTTATACACTCCATCCGACTTTGGAGCCATCTTCAGCCAGTGCAGATCTCCACCCTGTGGCTCACCTAGATGGAGACCAAGGTCTCGTTTTCAAGGATTAAGGAAAGCTCCTACATATCTGTTCTAAGCAGTGTGTAGCTTTGTCAACATTGTTTCTGTGATGTGTCCACTAAGGGCCATTTCATATTGGAGCCCGAATACAGGGTGGAGTGATTTCTACTCAACATATTGGCTTTAAAATATTGAAAGCAAACAGTGGCAGACAACAGATTGATTCACGTGTGACACAGATCTGCAGACATCAACAAACATAGGTATCAATGCACACACAGCCTCAATCTAAAAAAACAATCTGCAGCAAGGTTATGACTTCAGTGGAGCATGTGATGGTGCACATGGTGACGCACAGCAGACAGAACATGTTGGTCTATCCAATGTGTTATAAACACGTTTAGCCAGTCCTGTTTTTGTTGGTCAACAGCCTATTGCATGATGGGATTTGTAAGCCTATACTTACATCAAGTCAAAGAATGCAAAGTTCTGTTAGGTAAAACCGAATTATCTGATGGTGTCACATGACACCTGGTAGTGATGCTTATGAACAGATGGCTGGGGAAAACAAAATATACATTTCCTCCTTCTTGTAATGTGGCCTGTCTTAGCTCTGGGGAAGGCACAGAATTCCTCCTTATGACAAGTTAATATTGAATTTTTGTACTTTGAGCTTTGCGTAATATTTTAGCGTCCCACCTTCTGAAACTAAAGTGTTCCCTAAGTAACAATTTCAAGCATTTTATTGAGTTTGGTTATTTGAAAATTTACAATACAAACGCAAAATTACTTTCCAGTAATTTAGTTTAATGGTAGATGTAAAGTAAATAGAGGCCAATGATTCTCTCAGGCAATGCACTGCCTGACTCGAATAATGAGTTAATTCCATATTTCCCCTCCGTTGAGGCCAGACCAATAAGAACACCAAATGCTGTTCGATGAGTAGAGGGAGAAAGCAGAAGTCCATTCCAGACGTTTGACGGGAACAGCGGAGCCAATTTCAAAGAGAGCAAGTGCACCTGTCGCAGCACAACATTAAGTTTTGCATATTTTTAAATTCTGTGCAAGACTTTTCATAAAGCAAAACCTGAAAGGGTTCACTTTAGAAGAATTGTTTATATAGAGATGTACACTACAACAATGGTAACCTCACTTTCATAGGTCTTCCATAAATCTCTACAAAATAAGTATATGAATACATCAATAAAATAAAGCAGCTTTCCACCCTTTTCAGGCAGCCACGCATAGCAGCTGCTTTGCCTCCACTATCTGCAAAGAACCAGCAGAATGTGGGCATCCTGGAGGAATGTATATGTGGTAGCGTAGTTTCAAGAGGTGTATGGGGTGTTACACCCCCCTAATAAGTGTATTTTCAGGAAAATAGTTGGGTGCAGGTGCTTTACCGGGTTTGGTGAAGTGTCTGTCAGATTGCACAAGGAATCTTTATGTACAGATACACACACACACACACACACACCTTTGAAAATCTTCACAAATGTTGATTTGACAACAGTGTTTTCTCCCACTTAGCACCTCTACCAATCCCCATTCATACCCGTTTCCACTGCCCCTTTAGCCCCTATCATGTACCCTGCTTGTCCTAAGATATATTTTGACATGATATGCCAGCGTGATAGATGGAAAAACTGAAGCTCACCCCCCCCCCCCCCCCCAACAATCTTACTGACCAAGCTACGCCCCTGTACATATTGGGACATTCCATAGGGAAAGAGTGGAGCGGAGTCAGCAGAATATATCTGCCCACAATGTCTCTCTCAGATTCGGATTGATATGTCCTTCTGCAGCACAGGAATTAGAAATGTATGTTTCATTTTTGGAAAAAGGAATCATTATCAAGTTTACTAGTACACCTTGTTACTGAACAGATATTGAAAGTTCCAAGTCACACCAACAGTTTACATAAAGTTTATATTCATCATAATTTTTGGGATTCAGGTTTGTCTCCTCTGCACTAAAGAATTCCCAAGATAAGCAATGAATCGGCTGTTTTTACAGCATGTTGATGTTCTCAGTGTTGGAAGGAGCACGGCATGTGGTTTACAGATGGGTTTAAGCTGCAGCCTGAACATTCACAAAACACTAAAGTAATTAATTTCAGAGAAGGAATTCGATGTGTTAGAACACCGAGGCCCTCACCATTATGATTATGGCAGACTCCTGGTGGGCGAATACTGCTCAGTCATAGAACAAGTAATCCAGGGTTTCACAGTCCATTAATCCTGGGCTGGGTAAACATGGACCCACTTTAGCCAGGTACAGCAGGTAAAACACATTTGGAGAGGGACTAGAGGTCGGGAACGGTACCCTACCCTGGTACATGGTTCTGCCGTCCCCTGCAGCACGTGGTGGAGCAGAAAACGTACCTCAGCACGACTACAGATGTCCTTCCTGCCAGACATCCTGGCTGCATCCCCCAACCGGCATCTGCCAGCTGTTACGTAGCATCGGTATCGGAGCAGATGTTAAATGTCGATGGGAAAGTCTCCACAACCTGCAAAGCCTGGATTTTCACTAGGTATTACCGGGACCACTTAGGTATTTCCCAACTCACAGTATCCAAATTTAAGGGTAGGGAGACCAGAAGGAATACAGTAGATGATTCTAGGCCAGAGGGACCACCTCACCTAATCTGGCCAACTTGCAATGAGGGTATAAGAAGAGGATAAAAAAGTTCAAACAATGTTAAAAATAAGATTTGGCCATTCAGGGAATTGATGTTGATGTTATCTTATATTGATAGGGGCAATGAAACAGCGCATTGCATCCACCGATGAACATCTTTTATTCATACTCCCAGGTTGTTGAGGAAACAAAGTTATTCAATCATGCTAGGCCTACTGTCACCCAGTCATTTTTTTCGATTCCTGTATCTTGTTTAAACTAGGGCAGTGGTTCCCAACCTGTGGGCCGGGGACCACTGGGGGTCCGCGAAGCCTCGTCAGGGGGTCCGCGGCAGCTTAAAAAATTTAATAATATTAGGTCCCAGCTATCAGTATTGACTCAGTGGGGGTCCCCCGGTTCCAATAATGATTCAGTTGGGGTCCCCGGGCTCCAGTATTGATAAAATGGGGGCCCACCGAAGTGAAAAGGTTGGGAACCACTGAACTAGGGTGTTTCACCTAGTCACAAAGTGACTAAGTTAGTTTGCAGCTAGCTCCAAAATTTCAGGAGGCATGCAGATATCTTAAGTAAAACCACAGAAATGATGAATATACCTATCTCTAAAGAAAATACAAAAGCAAGTACCATTCTTTAAGAACAGACTGCTTGTTTAACTACATTTGGCTCCATTATTGTTTTCGTCATGTCCTTCCCACCGGGCTCCATTTTGGAATCCCCAGGTATCTGTAGTTCGGTGTTATCAAGGGACAGCCATATCTGTTACACAGAGGCAGGATCCTGACTGTCTGACAACTTCCTGGGCAATCAAGTTTGTGAATAGGATTACCTCGTAATCTGTGACCTGGCTCCATTGGAACATAGGACTGTCTACCAGACGTTGCAGACAGCAGCTGAAAATACTCCTCTCCCCAAGGCATGTATGATCACTTAACTGAGTCACACACGCAGAGTCAAAGACTGGGATCTAACATTACTGTCACATATGACATCTTCCCACCTCCATTCTCTCTTGCTACAAAAAAACCTAATAAAAGGAACTTGCCTTTGCAAAAAGGAAACTCATCAGAGGGGCAGTTCTGTATTTTGCTTGTAGTTTCTTTTCCTACTCAATGTCACTCTCTGTCAGTGCTTCTCTATGGTTCTCTTGGATTCCTCTTCCGAGTTACTGTTTGGGACCACTGCCCGTTCTAGCCTCACAGTTGGTAGGACGTGTATATATACTTTCTCAAGTGAGAGATGTCCCTCTAGTGAAATCTGGGGTCTCTCTTTCCACTTATCCAGAAAAGATAATCCAATTTTATTTAACATAACTACTAGTGTTCCTGTCTGGTTGTCTACTACTACCTATTGGGCTTAACCCTTGGCTACTATAAGGTGAAAGGGGAGCTCTCTGGTATTTATTTTTTCAGGATTACATTTTTTTTTTAAACATGATTAAACTAGCTTTCAGAGCCCTTGTTAAGTGTATGTGAGGGGTCAGCAACTGCATTAAAAACAACTTCAGGTGTGATTGGAGTGTATAATTTCACCTATATCTGATAGGGTCTACATGTTTCAGATGGTTTTTACAAACCAAAAGAATTCAAATAGAAGTACATTTTCTAGAAGCTGATAATTTTTGACGCCACATTTCTAGCCCCTTGCGAAAATCCACAATGAGAGGAAGCCATCACCTGTAAGACCTAATGTGTGCTATAAATTCCATAATGGAACCTTTATCCAAGTTTAGTGACCACTTCCTTGACCCGTTGGAAAAAAGATCTCTTCTTATGTAAGAGATACTAAAGGACCCACTTTGTATGTTATGGCTAATTCAATTTGACCCCCCCCAAAAAAAACTATTAACGGGCCTTGATGTTGAGAGTCTGTATACAAACTTACCCCAAGATGAGATATTGCAAGTTATTGAGAGACTGGTTTTTTTCTGCTGAATGAGAATATAACACCCTCAACACTTTGTCCTTGAATGCATGAGATTAGCACTTTTGCAAAATCACTTTGAGTATAAGGGGACCCTGTACTTTAAGATACATGGGACTTCGATAGAAAGCACATTTACCCCCCCCCCCCCCACCACCACCAGCATATCATGTCTGTATGTGCACAACTTCGAGGAGTTGGTAGCGACATCAAAAGAGAACCCACAGATATAAGCTTTTACTCTGGAAACAATACATCAATGATGTGCTGGTTTTCTGCGATGGAGATGAAGGGGGTGTTCTAAGTTTTGTCAATTGGCTTAACTAGCAGAACAAATATCAGAAATGTACGCATTCAAAGCACAGGGAAACCCTTACTTTCTAGCCAAGAGTATCTTCCGTGGCGAGGGATGCTAAAAAAACAAAACTGCATCAAAAACCCAACATTCTCTTTAAACTCAGTAATTTCCACCCATGCCCCCTACAAGCAAATCTGCCCTAAGGGTAGTTTCTGGGATTACTAAGGTAGTAATGCAGCTATCTGGGAGACTTCAAAACACAGGCAGAGGCAGTGAGCGATACTCTGCAAAAGCGTGGCTATCCCAAGCTCATAAGAAATACAAGGATGTGAGTGGATAATAGCGGGAACGCTCTCCTAGAACCAACTACTCAAAAGACAAAGGAGGAACAAATAGTATGACTACATTAAACATCATATCAAACCAGATTGAGAAGATCATAAATAAGAACTAAGAATCCTCAACACTGGAGGATTAAACCTGAAGAAACCTCCTCTCACACACAAAAGAGGTAGAGACTTGAAAGATGTAATGGTACACACAAGAAAAGAAAGGCAAATGACTATCATTCACACTCTGTGGAACCTACCCAAAGGTACATACTATTTTCCTTGGGGAAATTGTAGTGTCTGTCACATGACAAAAACACCTAAAACACCATACTCACTGTAACACAAACCATGTTGTTTACTTGATAACATGACGGTGTTGTATTTATTATGTTATCATGACCATAAAGAAGGTAAACCTCTGAGCACGAAAACACAGATGCCACCTGAGATGCAGTAGGGCTAATACCAAAATAGCCAGCGTCAACGGTGAGAGTTGGCACGAGACCTTGAGAAAGGTAGAGTTAAAGATAAAGAGAGGTGAAGGCAGAGTGTTCGTACGAGGATGCAAACAATGGCGGGCCAAGACATTTCAAATATGTAGTGCTTTGGTACACAGGATGACATCACAAGTTTGGCCATCTCACTGAAAAACTGTTTTAAGTTATCCCTTTTTCCACAGAAGAAAAACGCCGGGAATTATCGCAGTAGTTTGCATGACAAACAGAAAGGGTTGGTTCGTATGCATGTGAGAGTGTTATACTGAATGGGTGTGGATAAAAAAAAAAAAAACAATATAATTGAAATATAAAAATTGACGGTGGACTTGAAAGAAGCCGCACTCACAGGGATTCCATTTAGCGTTGAAGAAATCCAGCTTACTTTTTTGGCAAATAAAAAGCACGTCGACCCTATTACATGTGGGAGAAAGAATAAAAACTCTTTCAGATGTGACTGAAATGCGATAGAGTCATTTAACAAGAGACCTGAAAGATTTTTTTTTTTTTTTTTTTAATGAAACCTGAACAAATGAAAACCAAACAGCGCCCCTTTCACCTAGCAGAGGTCAAGGAATAAGCCCACCCACTAATAGTGGGCAACTGGGTAAGAACTCGAGGATGAAGCATGCCACACAGAGATGTGTCGGTGAGAGTTCTAGTAAAACAAGAGGGATTACCCTTGATGGACAAGTAGAAATGGGGACCTTAGGTTTCATCAGAGGGACATCTGTCCCTGGAAAAAGTAGATTACTTGTCTTGAGCAGAAAAGGTGCCCCTCCATTAGGGATACGTCTCACTGTGCCCTACGTGTTTTGATATCTTGGGACATCTATCTCCTCTTACTTTCCTCTCCGCTTCCTATTGTTTGGACCGATATTCTCACTAGCCGAATATCAATCAGTCAACAAACTCAGAGTGCACAGCTACTCCGAGAGCGCCCCAGCGCTACTAGGCCCTCCGATCATCAGTGCTGACAGAAATTACTTAAATGCCATTCCAGAGAGCCAGGTCTTAAGAAGGCGTTTGAAGGTGGGTTTGTCTTTAATCGCCTTCAGCTGAAAAGGAAATGAGTTGTAGGTGGTGGCAGCAAGGTAGGAAAGAGAAGAACCACCCCATTTTGTCCTCCTTGTCTTGGGCCCACTGCCAACAGCACCTCACTGGAGCATAGAGATTGAGCCGGACAGTATGGTCAATCCTGATCCTCAAGTGCCATGGCCTTGTTTGATGAAAATCTCTGAGAGTCAACATGAGCCCTTTAAACCGAACTCTTCCCTTGATGGGAAGCCAGTGCTGTTCTTTCAGATGATGCTGTATATGAGTTCTGGGCACTTTTAATGGAAGCTGAGCTGCAGCATTCTGTACTAACTGCAGCCCTATCAGATGGTATGCTGGTAAGCCCCAATAAAGGGCATTCACATAGTCTAGTAGTGGCTAGGTCATACATTATCGTTTTTTGATACTGCCCAGGTAGCAAGTACAATAAAGATACAAAAAAAGATTTTAAGAGGCCATAACAGACGACCACAGCACTATCGACCTGTGCACAAAACAAAGTCATGTTTTCGAATTTTACCCCAAGATTCCACACTACAGAAGTAGGGGCTGGAGAAGGTGGGACCTGACTGGGCTCACAATGACCATCCCAGAAAGGAGGAGGTGAGACAAATAACAGGATCTCCATTGTGCTGGTATTGCACAGAAAATTGCTCAGACACATCCATTGGAAAACAGCTGAGGCATGCCTTGAGGTTATTTAAGGGGTTGAGATTGTCCCTGTCTAGCGTGAGGACAATTTGTGTATCGTTAGCGTAGGACACCACCTGCATGCCACAAGATTCAATCAGCACGGCAAGAGGTGTCTCACACACACACATTATATAATGTTGGGCATAAAGCAGAGCCCTGGGAAACGCCAAACTCTAGAGATTTGGTTCAGAGGGGTGGGGTGCCATCCCAACCGCTTTGCTACGGTCCAATAGGAAGGAGTGAAACCAGGTCAATGCAGAACCTCTGATGCCAATGCTTCCCAATCAGTTGTAGTAGAAAGGAATGGGTCACTGTATTGAAAGTTGCAGACAGATCGAGATGCAGGAATGCAACCTGCTTCCCCTGGTCTACCACCAGCTTAATAGTGTCTGAGACCTCAGCAAGAGTATATTTCATACTGAAAGCTAGTCTAAAGGCAGAGTGGGAAGGTTGTAATAATTGGTGTTGGTCAAGATATTCAGATAATTGTCGATTGACCCACTTCTCCAAAATCTTAGAGAAAGCTGGCAATAATTAAATTGTTCTGATACTAGCCACAACAGACCTGTCTGCCAATGGCTTCTTTAGCAAGAGGATTAATTTGGCCTATTTGCAACAGCTAGGCACTATTGCCGATCTTAAGGAATTATTTAAGAGAAGATTAAGGGTGGGGTTAAATAGCTGTGCAGTTAGCCGCTAGAATATGAGGAGGGCATGAATGGTCGGATGCCCCAGATTTACAGGCTCTTGCAGGGTGATCAGACTGAACTCACGAAGGTAGCAAACAAAGGACTCCACAGAGGTTGCCGGTAGTCCTTCTGACACACCCGTCTCCAGGGGGCCATCAATTCCCATAGGAACATCCACAATACTTCTGATTTGTTTCAGCAAAGAAGTCAGATAACTGGGCACATACAGTAGATTTGGGGAAGCTTTTATTGCTATGTGCAGTTTTTAGAATTCTTTGATAACAAAATCAGAGGTATTGTGGACGCTCTTGTGGGAAACAATATTGACTTCTACTCTCTTTATCCTTTTTGGCCACTTACTGCTGGTGGCCCATCTCCACTCTAGCCAACTACCGGTAGGGACATCTTTCTCCTTTGGCCTCTGTCCTACAACCACCTCCTCTCCTTTGGTTTTCTCATCTGCGTTTGTCCCGCACAGTCAACTGAAATCTAAATACTGGAACCAAGCACTGCAAGTCTAGTATGTAGTTTTTTTGCCCTGGGATTTTGACTTTGACTTACTTGTATTTACTGCACAGTGAGCACCAGTTGGTCCCATCTGCTTCGATTACATACAATTCTTTGCCTTCTAATTAATTTACTCGAATCCCTGTCCTTGTTTGCTTACTTCAAACAAGTCATGTGCCCCTTGTGTATTCCACAGATCACTGTTTTGTAGCTGAAAATGTTGCTGTGATGTCTCACATCATATGAAACTGGTTGTACATAGACTACTAAATTGTGGGCAAGGATAGTTGCAGTCCTGCGCAAGCTCATCTACTAGACTGGTGCCCAACCTAGTCAATAAATAAAAGTAATCAAAAGTTCCGTAGGGAGCACTTAACACAAAATCTTAAGTTAACACATTTATTGCCAAATGCTATACTTACAATGAAATCTAGTTTCAACAGGGTTTCCCAACACATACATCAGTAAGGAGCTTGTTTGTATTCATGTGCCATTTTTTTTTTTTTAGGAATCAAATTACTTGAACCACTTTTTATACACACAAAAAAAACATATGGTCAAACATATCTAGGAGTATCAAAAATTCCTGAAAACAACAATATAATACAGTTACAATTAAAAGGTTGCAATCAAAATACCTCAGCCAACACGTGTTTTGCGGCAATACGTGCCACTTCTTCAGGGCTGAAATTATAAGAACAGAACACAATACTTGAGTCAGTCTATGTGCATCAAGTAAAAAAGAACAAAAAGGATACCAGTTAGTAAGTCACATATCACACATTATTAATAATTGCTACATTCTGTAATACCCCAAGAGCATCCCCACTTGTGTTTCCAAAATTTCATAATGAATGAACTTATTAGTCTAACACTTATGATTAATACCAATCTCATCACCCTACAGTCTCTAGTTTTTAAGGGCACCGTTCTGGACACAATCCAATCTGAAATACATTATTCCACTTTCCACTTCTTGAGGCCCTTATGTCTACTACCACCCTCGGATTCCCAAATATTACTATGGTAATTTTCCACACACATTCTTCAAATCCAAAACATCCCCCCGTAATCTTCCAAAATATCTGCTCCACTGGTGATCCCAATATTCATATAACCCATAACAAGTATCCTCAATTTCGTATATAAGTACTCAATAATGACGGCTGGAAAATGATTTGATACCGATTTTCATTGAAGTATTGGTTGATTGGAAACCATAGGAGTTACTTTGCATATATGTCACGTCCTGGCAGGTGAGTGTGTTTTGAGTACTTATATAGGGAATTGAGGATTGGTTATAATCCTAAGTATTAGACTAGTATGTTCATTCATTATGAAATTTTGAAGACACAAGTGGGGATGCTCTCGGGGTATTACAGAATGTAGCAATGTAATAATAATGTGTGATATGTGGTATCCTTTTTGTTCTCTTTTACTTGATGCACATAGACCGACTCCAATATTGTGTTCTGTTCTTATAATTCCAGCCCTGAAGAAGCGGCAAGTATTGCAACGAAACACGTGTTGGCTGATGTATGTGTTGGGAAACCCTTTTGAAACTAGATTTCATTGGAAGAATAACATTTGGCAATAAATGTGCTGATTAACTTAAGATTTTGTGTCGTACATAGGTCATGTAATGTTTGCATTGCCTAAATACTTATCATTTATATACTATTGTTTCTGAAGCTACTCCATCGAGGATGTTTTTGTTCCCATTTCGTTCTGTGATTGTGAGTGTGAAGACAGTCAGATAATAGAGTTGCACTTGTGGTGCATTGTGTGAGATTTTTTTTTTTAAATAAATTAGAGAATTGCCTGCTCTATTTTCTAATTGTCTCTTTATGAATATACTACTAATGCTACAATTTATGTTATGTGTCTTTTTAAATGTTGAAAGATTGATCACAAACAATTGAAAATGGAAAAAAGGGCTCTTGGCGTTTGAAAATTGTATCTCGTAAGCAGGCAAAGGAGGCATAAACAATTCTTGATGATACCCAGAACATGGGTAAGGACTGTGGTCACCTGTAGGACAGTAGCAAAGGTTTGAGAACCAATGATTATGCAGGAACGAGGAGCATCAGCGGTTACAGCATATTCATTAGGGGTGGCAGTGGCACACAGGTTCCTCCCAAATATGTGACTTTTCCATTGAGGGCAAATCTGCAACAGCCTGTGTGAATTGAACCCAAAGTTTTGCATCAGAACACAAGTCCCATCTTTTGAATGGACTGCAAGACCTGGCCATCCTGTGCACAATTTGTAATCAGTATTAACAACAATAGCAATGATGTGTTTCTAGAGAGGTGTGGGAATTGACATATACACCAAGCACAGCTAATTATCTTTTGAAAATCTCCGACTGATATGTGAGAGAATCCAAATTTACATATTTTGAAAACTTAGCTGTATAAAAGCACAGCACATATTGAAGCTATAATGGGAAGATGGTAGCAGTCGTCTCAAGATGATGTTAAAAAGGACCACCCATCCTCTAGGAGCCTTATTCATAACAAAGCTAAGATTCCTTATTTTAGAGTACTAAAGGATCCATCTAATGGTGAAAGTTGGATGTCCAACAGCACATGGCTGTGCACCATCTAAAAAGGACAGGTTGTTGTGTCAACGGCCCAGTGCTACCACTGCAGTGAAATTATGATTTGCTAAACAAACATAATTTAACTTATCTTGTTTATGGTAGGCATTAGTAGCAGAGATAATGCACAGGGTGAAAACATGACAGAAGGACAATGTCAGTTTGGATGTGTACAGTCTTCTAGGTAATAGTGTGTTACAGTGGAGTGGTTCTAGTATGTGTAATAACCACAATCTGGACACTGCACAGAATGGTTTGGTGTGTAAATGAGGATCCGGTTGGTGGATCAGAGATTTACAGAAGAGGTATAATGCTTGAGTCTTTGTGTGAGGTCTGATGATAAACTGACATTGATGCTCTTAAATATCAGAGTTAGGGGTCTATAAAGTATACTGTATTTGTGAGAGAGCCAGGTGGCCCGTCTTGGTGATTGTCTACCCTGGTGAGTTTATGAAGGTTTGTAGTGCAAGGTATATGACTTTATTAGAGGAAATGAGAGCCAAGTCTGGCAATCTAGGTGGACACTGCAATATTCAATTTTGCTCAGGACTATGGTGGTTGATTAAGACTTTAAACACAATGCGACCACAGCACACAGATGAATAGTCCAATCAAATTGCAAGGATTTGTATCCATGGTAGGATGTTGGAGTTGGAGAAAGAAAACGTAAGTGTCCCAAGTCCGTAGGAGAAGGTGTCTTTATTTGGAGGCACAGTTTGCCTCAATACAGATAACGCGTTCTTCAAAATACAGTCAACAAGTGTTTCGTCACTCAGGTGACTTCATCAAGGCTAGACCATCCGGCCAGCTAGGAAATGTTGGAGTGCCTGCAGTTAGGCTAGTAGATCTAGATCTGGAAAAGTCTGTTAATGGTAGTAACTCTAGAACATTGAGGTACGTGAAGTTCTAGTAGTGACTGAAGGCCCTGATAAGCCTCCAACCACAAAAAAAAAAGTGTCAACGTGCGGAGCTGGAAAAAGTCGTCCGGTCAGTCCTTCGCCTTTGGACTGACTGGACGACTTTTTCCGGCTCTGCACGTTGAAGCGTTTTTTTGTGGTTGGAGGCTTATCAGGGCCTTTTCAGTCTTCACAGTTACTACTGGAACTCCCCAGTGACTTCATCGCATATAATCCCGTGGTCACAGACTGCTGCCCTAGCTGCAGAGCAGACTCAGTGGACATGGTACACATGTTCTAGATCTGGGACCCTTACAACCTTACTAGGACACCATACTATCCGACATATCAAGAGCCACGGGCAAGGAACGATTAACCACTGCTAAGAGAGCGTAGCAATGTTGGGGAAAACGGCCATCCACCTCCCCCTACCCCCCCACCCCCCCCAATCTCGCTTTAGCACGCAAGGCGCTCAATTGGGTGCAGGAGGGAGGCACTGCACTCCGCCATGAGGAGTATCGCAGAGTGAGGATATTCCTGTTTGTGTACCACTGGAACCTGATCCTTCCTTACACCTCAGCCTGTGGAAGGATCCCAGCCGCTCTAGACATTTAAGTCAAGACATAATTCTGAATGTCAGATCTCCCATCCTTCCCACCCCCTCCAATATTCTCATTCCCCTGTCCCCCCCTGCAGAGGCACTTGGTCTGATCCTCTCCTGCCCTGCCTCATCTCCCTCGTTTGGAGGATTTCGATTTCCAGAGTACCCACCCTTGCTGTTATACCTGTGAATGACTCTTGGTGAGATTTCCTGTTTTTTTTTTCCTTCTCGTAGTTGTTAAATCTTTTCACCCAAAAAAACACTGCAACATAAACACTAAACTACCATGCATGCGAGTGTGACTATGAGCATTGCTCTGTTCCAACCGTACTCTCTCGTTAGTACCTCTTACTACACTTGCATTTGTGTATGTATGCTGTTGTAATATGCTTTAGCTTGTATGTGTCAATAAAAATATATATTTTTTTAAATCACTACCATCACATCCTCACTGCTCCACATTCCCCCTGATCACCTCTTCCCCCCGTCCACCCCATTCCCATATTTACATCTATCACATATCAGTTGTTCCATTTGACCATTTGGTTGGCTAAAGGTACACACAGTGGGCCTCAGATAAAGCTGCTGGGGTCACCACTTATTCACAATCATAAACTGTACATGCGTGCAGGTGTGTGCATATATGTAAACCTATAGATATGAGTATGTGTATAAGGTGTCAGCACCTTGTTACTGACCTCGATTCAAGTTACATGCTGAATATTTTAATTACTCTTTAATATATACATCGAAAGATTTAATTGTATACATATACCCAGTTCTATTGACTATTAGTCTTTTACTCTGTTTCTGCTGACACAGTGATTGCTGTGGTGTGGTATCAGCATATTATCAGAATATCTTATGCCATAAATTTGTGTCCTAAATATAGCTTTGTAAAATATCCTCAATTGGAGTCAATAATAGTAAATCTACACCCATTGAGGCAATGTTTTTCTAAACATTATTTAAGACACAATATTTGTGTCACGATATTTCTGTATATGATATTCTGACATGCTGTATATTTCGAGATATACCAGACTCAATGATGTGCCTTTTTCCCTGCCTCCTTTAACCTTAGCAACTTGGCTGTATTTTTGCTGCTTATTTCATGGTCACAATCAAACTCTCTCTCTTTCTCCCTCCTATCCCTCTTTTTTTCTGATGGTTGAAGCTGCCTGTGTGTGACAGCTAGTAGTGTTGTCACAAAAATAAATTATACTGTGCAGAACATAGATGGAATTTCTACAGAGAGGGGCAGGACTGAGGCCGTTTGCTTCAAACAGTAGCAACAGTTTGGTACCAGCCGCATAAACTAGTTGTACCAGTGCTTAATTTGCAAAAGAATGAGTGCCAGTGCCCAAAACTCTGCTCGGAAGCCCGTGCTGGTGCAATTAAACGTTTGTGTACGAAATACCAAGGCTGTATTCTCTTAACTCCACCTCATGTCACTTTAATCCACTACCAGACACTCCCTGCCTCCGTATCCCATTCTTACAGGTTTCTGCTTCCTCTCTTTGTAACATTTTTTTTGCCTTTCTTTTTCTCAATCTTTCAGATATGTGTATTTTTCCCTCTCTTGCTCTCAGTAAATACCTGCTGCAAAAAAAGAAGCACCGGTCCCCAAAAATAAGTGCTGGTGGCCCCCACTTGTAACCACCGCCTCCGATTAAGTCATACCTGGTTATTTGTATGGCATTGGTGCCCACCTCCCTCGGTTAACCATCATAAAACCCTCAAATAGAAACACTGTATTGCAACAGCGGCTACCACTAGAGGGCGCCAGGGTGCCGCCCACATTGATTTCCTAGTTATGTGGATGGTAATTGCCAAGAACAGTTACCATCCACATAAGTTGTTTTGTAATTTAAAAAAAAACAGGGCTTTAAGCCCAGGCAATTTGCTGCCCTCGGTGTCTGGCTGCCTATCGTTCTTGCTGAGACGAGAATCAGTCAGCCAGGCACTACTGTTAGTGACACATGCTCTAGTGAGCATGTGCAACACAGCTTTTTTTTTATTTTTTTTTTTTTTAATTACAGTCCGTAAGCTGGCTGACCTAGTGCCAGCCCTGGCCTGCAACTTTTGGGGGTCTGAAGAGACCTCCCATTCATGACGCCAGCAGTTTCATATTTGCAAGCACTCCCAGGCATCTAGGGTACAAACCCTGTATTATCAGGACTGTCTGTCAATCATTTCAGAGGCTGCAGCTGATAAAGGGTGTTGCTTCCAGTCTGTGAAGGACTGAGGGCATGTGACAGGAGGCCACAGAGCCATGAGACTGACGTCGAGCCACATGTATGCTGTTTAGAGCATGTAATATTTGGTATTTAAAGTGATCCCTTTGCGTGCTTTTAAGTTGCGGGAGTGTTTCACTTTATTTAGTACATCCATTCATATCACTATACTTAGAGGTATTTATTAACAGTTTTAATAAATGCCTCTTAGTACAATGATATTAACTGATGTACTAAAGCAAAACACTCCTGCATGTTAAAAGCACACAAAGGGAGCACTTTTAAATATAGCAATTCTCAATGCGCTTTACTGGAGTACATCAGTTTAGATCACTAGGGAGTCAAGTAGGCCTTATGAATGAGGCAGAATTAAATGTACTTAATTGAGTGTTGTAGGGGATTTAGCTGAGCTATTCTAGTGCTTTAAGCCAGTCAGAGTCAAAGAAAGGTTGTCCCACAGAGTCCATTTCAGCTTGTCAAAGGCCTGTTCTAGGTCGAGAGACAGAAACACGGTCCGATACCATGCAAGAGGGGCATGTTCCATAATGGTGTATAGTCTTTGTACGTGTAGCAAGAGGTTGCAACAGGGAACAGAACCATTCTGGTGGCGTGAAACAGGTCGGGAAGAAGGGGCGAATATGGGCTACAAAAACCTGACTTAGGATCTTGTAATCAGGCGAGATGAGGGAGATTGTCCTATATGAGGAATGGAGTGTGGGACTTCACTAGGTTTCGGTATCAGTACCATCTGGGCCTTTCACAAGGAAGGAGGTAGAGAGCCCACTTCCCTTGCCGATTGGAAAATTTTTAGGATGTGCGGTGTTAGAACTGGCTTCTTTTAGCATGTTTCCTCTGTCTTTTTGCCTTCTGACCTCCTGTTTTTATGGTATGCTGGACTCTGTTTTTGCTGGTTTGTTGTCTCTGCGTGCTTTACCACTGCTGATCAGTGCTAAAGTGCAAGCGCCCCTATGTAAATTGTATTGGTGATTGGTTTATCCATGATTGGCATATTTGATTTACTGGTAAGTCCCTAGTAAAGTGCAACGTGTGAGCCCAGGGCCTGTAAATTAAATACTACTAGTGGGCCTGCAGCACTGCTTGTGCCACCCACATGAGTAGCCCTGTAAACATGTCTCAGAACTGCCACTACAGTGTGTGTGTGCAGTCTTGTACTGCCAATTCGACCAGGTAAGTGTACCCACTTGCCAGGCCCAAACCTTCCCTTTTAGTACATGTAAGGCACCCCTAAGGTAGGGTCCAGTGTATGGTGAAGGTGGGACATGTACTGATGTGCTTTACATGTCCTAACAGTGAAATACTGCCAAATTCGGTTTTCAATGATGCAAGACCTCTCTCTCTCTCATAGGTTAACATTGGGGCTGCCTTCAATATCTTTAAAGTGTAGTTTCCTTTTGAGAGCAGAGAGGAATATGGAGTTTGGGGTCTCTGAACTCACAATTTAAAGATACATTGTCGCATAGGCTCTCATTATCCTCATTAGACTACTGGATTTGGGCGGCAGAATCACCTGCACTGTGGGGGACTGAGTCTGAACCCAATACAGGTGACACCTGTCGGCCTAATCCGGGTTCTGCTCCGGCTAACTGGCAGTGCCTCATCTCCACCCAAGAGCAGGGATGATTGGGCAGCCGAGCGCATGACACAATTGACACCTCAGGGAAATAGCAGTCACTCAGACCACATCCGTTTCTCTCAGTTACATTAGTCTCACAAATAAAAGGACAATCAGAGGCAGACTAGAGTTCAATAACGTTTCATTAAAGAAACTGCATCTTAGATAATAAAGCATGTACTGCAATAACTATGACGATGAAGCATGACAGGATTAAAATTGTGACAAGGAGAGTAAAGCATAAAAATAACGTTATCATATTGTCACTAGAGTCGTTAAAATAGCTCCTACCTATGCTGTGTTAGAGCACAGCATCTTAAGCTTTAGTTCTGCCCTTCAGGTTCCTATGGGAAGACATTATCCCTCATACCCGAGCAAGAGGCCTGTAGTCTACATAAGCAGCTGCAGCAAAGCAATCAGAATACAGTTGTGGTCATCTGGCTGGAATCTCCCTCTAACGTACATGGGTCAAAGTAGTGTTTTTAATAATAAATCAGCAGATGTTCCAAGAAAGGATGCCTACGTAAGAGTGTGTATGTATCTATGAACACTAGAGACAAAGCTTTACCACGTTTGCCGGCAACCTAGCTTACTGCAGCCTTGAGAAAAGCACAGAGTGAAAGAAATGTCTTGTTTAAGAGCGCAGTGCTGGCCTAAGCAAAGAACAGCTAGATAGAGAAAATAGAACAAGGCCGCAAACATGGCTATTGTTAAAATAATAAACAAATCTGAACAAAATATATCTAGGATAAAGTGCACAGCGGCAGGCCTAGTTTGCTAAAATACCGTGTACGAAGCTGTAACTAAAATGGCTCCATAACATCTTTTAGTGAAGTTGGTTTTTAGATTGTTTGTTTGAAAATGGCACTTTTAGAAAGTAGGCATTTTTCTGCTTAACCATTCTGTGCCTCTATATGCTTGTGTATTCATCGTCCGGGTCAGACTGACAGTTGGGCTGTTGTGAATCCCCTCTAGAAAGTGACACAAAGGGAGCTGGGGTGTAACCTACATATCCTTATGAGCCATCTGGGCTCATATGCCTGCCCTCACATAATGCAGTCTCCGGACCCCTGGCGTGTGTCTAGTGCCTGGCCTGTGCAAGGTTGGATCCTGTGCACAACAGAGACTTTCCTTTTAAGTTTGCCTACTTCAAAGGCAGAAAGGGGTATAAATAGTAGACACAAAACCCCAGACTTTTAGAACACTTCTGGATCAAGAGGAACCTCTGCCAAGGAGAAGTGCTGAAGAGCTGGAGGAGTAATGCCCCTTTGCTGTGTGCGCTTTGCTGGGTTGGCCTGCAGTTGCTGCTTCTACCTTAAAGAGGGCAAAGACTGGACTTTGCTGTGCATCCTGCTTGTGAGGTTTGGAGTAGAGCTTGCCTCCTGTTGGAAGTCTCACGGATATCAAAGACTTCAGCATCATCTGGCTGCAACACTGGGAACTGTGTGTTTTGTGCTGAAACAGGAGAAAAACCACTGTCGCCGTCAACAATGCCGCTGCCTGCACTGTGACCTGACAACGCCACACGGAGCCGTGCCCCATGACACACTGCAACCCTGCTCTCACCGACGCCACCACCTGATGCAGTCACCGAGCCACTGCTTGCACCCTGACCTGTGGACCCCACACTTCGCATTGCCTTGCTCACACTGCAGCCTTTGCATCCTAGACGACGCTCCACGCTGACACCTGCGCCGCTGCCTGCACCGTGGCCACCGCTCATGAGGTACACGAAGCACCGTCTCGTAATCGTAGCTCCGGTCCACTGACGCCAGCACCATTGACTCCAGTGTCAACAGACACCCCTATCTGCACCATGACCCGTGGATGCCGCACGGAGCCCGCTCTGCACCGCACCCCTGTCTCGGGCCTACAGATGACAGCGCTTCAGCAACACCTATGCTGCTGCCTGCTCCGTGACCTGGAGACACCTCACATTGCACCGCAGCCCTGGCCTCATCTGCGCCACAGGACGTCGCAACTGACCCGCTGAATGCACCGTGACCTGTGGGCGCGACACGTCGCATCACCCCACTCCACACCGCAGCCCTGATGACATCCAACTCAGCACTCTTGACTTTGTCTACCGCCCGGAGTTTAATCTGCAATGTGTGTGACTTCAGGGGCTCGACGACCCCCGCACCGACCTAAAAAATAAATGCCTGCGACGCAGCACTCTGGATCGCATCAAGAGGATCAGGACGCCCTGCCTTTCCAAGGTACTGTTTGCGGGCCTTCCCAATACCGTAGCTGGCCCGTGATGCTGCAGCCGGACTGAACTGGTGGATTTGTTGTTCACAATGCCATGATAGCCCCGGACTGACCTATCAACTTCAAGGAACTGTATTCTTAAGTAATTCTTGCAAAATTCATATCTTTATTACTGTATGTTGGATTTTTCACATTTTGGTTTTGTTTTACACAAATAAATATTGGCTATTATTTCTAAAACTGGTGTGGTGTACTTTTGTAGTGTTTGCACTGTATTACTGTGTGTTATGTGCAAATGCTTTACATATTACTTCTGCGATAAGCCTGACTGCTCATGCCAAGCTACCAAAGGAGTGAGCCGGGTTATCTGAGCGGGTATCTCCCTTATCCTGACTAGAGTGAGGGTCCCTTCTTGGACAGGGTGCAAACCGACTGCCAACTAGAGACCCCATTTCTAACATGTGGCATTAGAGGACTCGTATGCTGCATACAATTTGAGGATTAGCCCATCAGGGCCAGGTGATCTGCCTCAAGGAAGGACTCTCATTGCTCTCTAATTTCCTGTTCCATGATGGGACCCTCAAGAGCAGTTCAGAGGCCATCGGGTATCTTAGGTAAGTGGATATCCACAAGGATAAAGAACTGCTGGTGCTATAGCATCTGTAGAATTACAAAGCATGGAAAAGTATGAGAGAAACTCTACATTAATTTTGCTCTGGGTATGATGAAGTGTACCAGATTGGTCACAAATTCTGTAAATAGGGGCCCCTATCAAGAGGGGGGCTGCCAACTGAGCAAGGAGCCTGCCAGGTTGATCCGCCTCTGAGTGGGAGCAGGCTATGTGGCCATCCAGTCCAAGCAGCGAAGGCACTGTAGTAAAGTAGGATTTGTCTCTCTTGCTCCAGCTAAATTATCTCTACGCTTGGGGACAGCCAGTGTCTTGTGCTCATGAGGGCCCAAAATCTTCTCTAATTCAGACAATTGCTCCTTAATTGGTTGGTGTGACCCCACCACAGTTCTAATAAAGAGACCTCGCAGCACAGTCTTAAAAGCCCCCCACTCCACCAGAAAGGAGGAAGCGGAGTGTTCGCTGTGTGCAAAATATTAAGTCATAGAGAGTGATTCAAAAGCCGGGCCTTCCAACTAGTGGGGTCCAGGCTGGGCATCCTACCCCAGTGCACGTCTATGTACAGTGAGTTGTGGTCAGATTATGTTTTACCAAGATATGTTACATTTGTGGTCTGTGCTGCAAGGGCTAAAGAGCATACCATGTAATCTAGGGAGACATGTAGGTTGTGAGGAGAGGAGAAAAACAAGACTCCTTATCATGTGGGTTCTGTGCCTGCCATACAACAGTTCGGGACCAATGAATCATTCATTCAGTAGCAGTAACAGAATTACAGGTAACAGAGGCATGGGGGGGGGAGGAGTCTGCAAACGGTCAAGAGCAAGGACCACAGTTAAAATCCCCACTTAGGAGCCACCTAGTGTCAAATCGCCAAGTGGGGAGAGAGGATCGGAAAATAACAGAGTTGGTCAGTTGGGGGGGTGGGGGGGGTAGAAGCATTCCAGGACTCTATTGACAGTCTAGGTAGCCTCAGAGCAAAATATAGGACCCATCTTTGTCTATTACCACCCTGTTATCCGCAGGGAAACACCTGGGCAGGCCAAGTTAACTGCACCTCTGGAATAGGAGTATGTAGTGTATAAAAGTTGGCCACACCAGCGGGAAATGGTGAAGTGTGGCCCTCTTGGACTCATACTGGTTCTCATTTTTAAACTTACTTTTATATTGTACATTTTACATGTTTTAGCTGGATTGCTTTTAGCAATGATCTTACAACCTTTTCTCAACCTATAATCAGTACATTCTGTTCAAGGCTAGGAACACAGTACATGATATCCTAGTGCTTGCACTTCCTGTTCAGGAGATAGCTTCTAACATTTAGACATAGCATTGCGTCTGAGCTGTGTTGCATAATAGTGTGGCTTTTATTATATAAATGGTGCACTGATCCAAAAAGGGGGAGAGCGGCATTCCGGCCGTGACCATCCTGGGATGAATGCTGTATTCGACATGCAGTTTTGCTGGCTCTAATCTTCCAATGTCTTGAGGATGGCAATCTACACCACAAGCTGACCCTAAAGCAGTTTCCAGGTATGGGGCTAAGGTTCATCCCTTTGATAAGGCAAAGGCAGAAGTGTACATGTGCTATGCTCTCAGTCTAGCCATAGGGTTAGGTAAGAACCTCTAGAACTCACTTACCATGGTTGGGTTGTTCATTATCTTTACCATGTTCACAGTGCTGGTAACTTTGCTCCATTTTATCTGCCTAATTATTGCAGCTCACTCTCTCTATTCAGGATTACAAATGTTTTAATAAATGTATTGAAAACTTTTATTGTCTCTCTCTTGTGTGTTCATCTGAGCATGCAAGAATAATACAACGAAAGGGTAAGATCTGGTTCCATGACTTTCTTGGGAGTCAGTGTGTCATATTTAGGTTGCCATAATCACATTCCACCCCAGCAGGTTTAGGGGTCCGGGTGAGGCATTGTAAGCTAGCCAGGTGTGGAAAGACTTAGACCCCCATATTCTAAAGTTCTGTCACTCTACTATGCAGTCCTATTATCTTAATAGGAATCGTATAATAATGGAGCTTTTCTCCCTTCTTTCGATCCAAATGGGTCTCTTGCAGGAACACCTTATGGGTCCCAGATGAACTAATCTGGGAATAAAGGTTGTATTGCTTCACTGCAGATCCCATTCCCTGGACATTCCATGTTAGGAGCCTATAAGTTGCAGGCTGTATCCGAGGCTTTGCAGTGTGGTGAGAAGAGTCCACTCTTCAAAAAGGGGGCTGGAATGTTCAACCTGTCCTCAGCCACTGTAGTGAGATGTGGAGAAATGCAGGCAACAAAAATAACAAAAATTCCCCAAAACTGGTGGGATGAAGGCCAACAGGCCAACCGTCCAGCAGAGCTTTGAAAGAGGAGGCCAGAAAGAGCCTAGTAGCCATTGCTGGGGGGGCAGGAGGAACCAGAAAGAGGAGGCGTCCAGACAAAACTGCCAGTGGAAAGGTGGAGAAATCATTGACCCAAAGGAATGTCATACCTTGAGACTATCCGCTCACCAACTATTAAAGAATAGAAATGGAGGCACTCGAAACAAAGTCCGAGCAGGTCATGGAGGTGCATGCCACCGGGAGAAATCAAACAAGTTCATCTGCTGTCTGAGGTTTAACATGTGGTTGCTCCAGCTGTAAGGACTGAGAGTCAGAGTCTGACAGGGAATCTGGGAGCTTCCCATCATGCGAGTAGGCAGACTGGAGGGCCTCCGCAGATCTTAAGACGGCCAGTCATCCCTCAAAGGCCTGACCCGCTGTAGGCGTCAACACTGTTCGGTGGGTCCTGCGGCTTTTAAAGCCCCCCCACTGAGGAAGAGGCGGCTGTGTAGGGTGGATGGGGGGTGGGGGGGGAGGGGCTAACCCGACCATAATGAAGCTTCAACCAGGACCACACCTCTGTAGTGTTTTCAAAGAAGTGGGTGCAGTTATCTATTACCACACATAGATGTGAGGGTAAGAAGAGGACATACTGGAAGCCAAGGTCACACAGCCTTTTTTTAACCTCCCAGTAGGATCCACAGGTTGTGTGAAGTAATTTTTATAAAAAAATTCCCACCAGTTCTCTCAACATTTGAATGCCAGAAGTCGGTGAATGTGGTGAAAATTGTGCTTGCACCTTCTTATCAACTGCAACATATTCATACAGTTTATAGAAAGGTCCCACACAGCCCTATAGACTCCTGTCATGCTCCGCGGCTGAAGGCTGCTTCTCGGTTGAGAGAGGAGGCGTTGCGACTGACAGGATGGCTTCCTTGGCTGGTCCATGGACGGGCTCTTCGCTGAGGGGGGGAACCGACACACTACCTTGTAAAAGTCAGCCAATACACTGCTACTCTAGGATGGGTGCAAGCGGCAAGAGAGGGAAGGGCTTCTCTGTTGTTGAGCTGACAGTGACACTGCCATGACAGGGTAATGCTAGGAGAAAGAGGAGATAAGTCCAGGTGAGGATACAGCTGTGGTATAGAAGAAAGCAGCAAACTATTCGGGACCTTTGCAGCAGGGTGGAGTGGAATGGACAGATAACAGATTGATTGGCTGACTAACAGATTTGTTGGTGCTGGTGGCTGATATCATACGGCAGGGAGCTATAAACTGTGCGAAATCCATGCTGTAAGTCAAGCATATTGTTTCCTTGTTTGTCCATAAATAGACATTTAAAGCATGGTAGCAGCCGTTCTGAAGCCAAACAAGTTCAATAAGTACAACAATTAGGACTGACTATAGGTGGCGACTCACTGAACTAAGTGGAGAATATTTAAGAGCGAGCCAGACTGATTCTGATGTTTTTGCAGCAAGCTACTTGAACCAAGGAACAAGGCCTAAGAAATGGGAGGTTAAGCAGCTTAGAGGGATGTACTAGGTACAATTTCTAAGGGCAGTGGTTCCCTTGGAGGGGCTGTGCAGGCGGCCCACTTAGTAGTGGGCGCATCGTGTGGCCACCCCGGGATCCCTGCTGCACACTCCCTTGTGTCTTGCCACAGGTAGATATGACCTCTCGAGCAAGTTAAGACTCATGGGTCCAGCAAAAGCCAAAGAGAAGCACCTGGCGCAGAAGGCTAATGAAGCATTACTCACTTTGCAAAACACCACCAAAAAAATAGATATCCCATAAAGGTGAGCAAGGGGCCAAAGAAACGTATGACCACAATGATGACAGCTGCTAAATCTCTACCTTATCTAGAACTTTCAAATATATTTTCAGGACAAAAATCCTTGCCTTCCAAGGAAGGGTCTGAAGGCGATCAGAGCACCTGGCAGCTGTTGGCGAAGTTTGTTAATGTAACAATCCACAAGAAGCTCTCCCTCACTCAGAGCTCAACACAGCAACTGATGGAAGTTCAGGACAGCCAGACCATGCAATGCTTGGAAAACAACAGCAGTATAGTACACTCTGGGGTGAAAGGAGGCCCTTCGTCACCCTTACTAGTGATTAAAAAAAACAAAAAACTAGGAGGTAACCAAGAAGACCTTAAAAATGTATGTCCTATTGTCCTACCTCCGTTTGCCAAAATCCTAGAAAAACACATCAACTAAGAGCTTGCCACCTTCTTGTTGACACATGACTGTCTGAACACCTCCCAACATGGTTTGGGGAAAAATCTAAGCATGGGGTCCACTCTGATCACCATCAGATTCAATCAAAAAACAGGTAGATCAGAGAGACGGTGCCATCTTAATTCTATCGGATCTGTCAGTGGCGTTTGATACCATCTCGCCCCAGATTCTGACACATCGCTTACATCAGGCAGGGCTGAGGGATTCGGCTCAGGGCATCCTGGAGACATTTCTCCAAGACAGAACAATGATAGTTGTGGAGACTACAGCTCAGCTCCATTTCAGCTTCCCTGTGGAGTTCCTCTGGGATCATCTCTTAATCAGACCCTTTTTAATTAGTATGTGCCTCCTCTGGCTACAATAGTGTGATGCGTCAACTTTCAGGTGTCATTGTACACTGATGATACCCAAATATTGTCTCCTTTCAAGACAATGCATATATTACAGCCGATAAGTTTCAATCCTGCATGAAAAGTCAGCAATTGGATGAGCCTTAACTGGATGAAAATGAATGGGGACAAAACAGAGATCACCTTTGGGTGGCAAACACCTATATTTTGGAATCATGTCTGGTGGCCTGAGACATGTGGGACACTACCCACTCCCATCTCTGCGGCCAAGAATCTTGGGACTATTTGCGACTCAACTCTAACTTTTGAAACACAGATAAACAGAGTTACTAATCACCCGTCTCTGGATGGTTAGAATTCTAAAAGAAATTCTGCCTTTTATACCACAAGAACTAAGGGCAACAGTGGTGCTGGCCCTTGTTATATCTATATTGGACTACTGCAATGCCTTATATTTAAACATAAACCAATCATAACTGAATAATCTGCAGATGATCCAAAATGCTGCCACTTGGCTAGTGCTAGGATTACCTAAGTTTACCTCCATTAAGGAAGGTTTGAAAGAACTGCACTAGCTACCTATTAGGAAGCGCATCCTCTTTAAGGCATTGTGCCCGACTCACAAGACCCTACATTTTCAAGGCTCAGGATATTTGCAAACTGTCATTAATTGGTACACCCCTAACCACCCTCTAAGATCGGCCGGGCTTAGGGTGGCACTGACTTGGAGGAGAAAAAAAGTTACATGGGGAGACAGGGTCATTTCTGTGAACGCAGTTATGGAAATTGCTCCCAGTCAAACATAAGGAGATCTCACCCCTCCTGTTATTTCAAAAGCATCTGAAGACTTGGTTTTTCTCGTTATAGGTTCTGATCTGCATTAGCCTCTCTTTACCGGATTAGCGCTTGGATCCCTCTGGTCGGAATGCACTTTAATATTAACAAAATACAAATACAAAATACCAGTGGTGCAGAGACTGCAGGCGGAGCATCTAGCCTCCACATCACAACGTATGAGTTCACAAGACACAGCTCCTGCCCAATTGCCACCAGCCAACTTTCTAAATCAAGATACTGATTTTTTCACAGCCTGCACCAGTATGGTCAAATATGACAAGTAGATGGTAGCTCATTCAATTCATTACAATATAAAGCAGCATTGCCTAACAGTCTTTCGCTGTTGAGGTGATTTGTGAGTTGCTTATTGGCAGGGGAGGTGATGCGTTGATTTTTTCCTCGCAGGAAAGGTGATGTGTTGATTTCAGGACACGCGGCCTCTGTTCCTTACTGCGGTTTAGGGAGGGGGGGGCCATGACAAATTGATACCCAGGGACGATGCATGGAAAATCCAGATGCACTGTGTTAATGGAGCCACAGTGAAACAGGTGTTGCATCGATTCCCCAGCCGTGGTACAGGCGCTGTATCGATTTTTTCAGCGGCAGCGCGTTGGTGCATGGGTTTTCCTCTTCAGGTCAGCAGCTTACACTTCCAAGGATCCAGGGGCTGGATTTGGCACCACTTGGAAAGTCAGGACTCTCAGCAGAAGAGCCCAGGCACTGATAGAGGAGGTCTTTGATGTCCTCGAGACTTAACAAGAGGCAAGCTCAGTTCCAGCTCCTGGAGAACCTTGGAAATCAGGATGTAGAAGGCAAAGACCAGTCCTTTCACACCCGGGAGAGAAGCAGTAGGCCAGCACAACAAAGCAACAGGTAGAGTGGCAGTCCCTCCTACAGCATCAATCTCTTCTTCCTGGCAGGATGTCTTCAGTCCAATAGTGTTCTTACTTTGTAGTGCCAGACGTCCAGTATTTATACAAATAGGCCTTGCAATAGTGAAAACTGAGTTTAGCAGTATTTCACTATCAGTGCATGTAAAACACACCAGTACATGGCCTGCCTTTTAAATGCATTGCACCCTGCCCTTGGGGCTGCCTTGTGCCTCCTTTAGGGATGACTTGCATGAAGTAAAAGGGAAGATTTGGGCCTGGCAAGTGGGTGTACTTGCCAGGTCGAAATGGCAGTTTAAAACTGTACACAAAGACACTGCAGTGGCAGGTCTGAGACATGTTCACAGGGCTACACATGTGGGTTGCACAATCAGTGCTGCAAGCCCACTAGCAGCATTTGATTTAAAGACCCTGGACATATACCGTGCACTTTACTAGGGGCTTACTAGTAAATCAAATGCCAGTAATGGATAAACCATTCACCAATACAATTTAGACAGAGAGCACTTGCAATTTAGCTCTGGTCAGTAGTAGTAAAGTGCCCAGAGTCCTAAAGCCAGCAAAAACAGGAGGTCAGAAGCAAAAAGTGTGGGGATAACCCTACAAAAAGGGCCATTTCCAACACTTACCAAAGCATTACAAGCATTCTTTTCCAACTTCGGATAACTACTTCTTTCGGCTCTTCTCAGGTATCTCTGTAGCTATTTCTTATAGGAGAAAAGCATTCAAATCTATGATTAACCTGTTCAAGAAAGCAGGCGCTCAAGCCGGCCTGGTCCAGCAGTCAAAGCTGAAGGTTATTCACAATGGCAGGCTTAAGATCTCTTCAGTATCACAAGCTACTGTTTTTTTTCAGCATATAGATTCTTTCATAGCTAAAAGACTCCTAGTTGTTTTTTGATCACCTCTTCCCTCCAACAGCTTATTTGATGTTTGGATTACTGCATTTTCAATAATCATCGTCTAGCTGTATATTTTCTCTACCTTGAGGTTTATGTAATTTATGGTGCTCTTTTTAAATCCACTTGCTAAGGTTGTGTTCGCTATATCTTGCATGGATAGGGGCGTGAATAAAGGGAACGAAAAGAATCAAGGGCTGCACTGCGCGCTTCTACCACCTGAGAAAGCAGCCACAAGTGCACCAACAAGGCATGCGATCCAAGGTGGGCTTTGGGGGGGTTGCACAACATGGGCAGTGTAACAAGGGAGCGTTGGGAGGTGATTTCGCCAGGAGCTGTGGTGGTTGGGCTCAGGGAGGACTCACTGGGAGAGTAAAGAGGGATGTCATGTAGGGAGGGAGTGTTTACTTAAGCAAGCAAGAAGTAGAAAAGTAATATTTGAATAATTTCGAATAATAGTGGCTGGCATCTGGCTAGCATCATTCGATAGCTTTTATATAAGCTGACAATTATTTAGTTTTCTAGAAGATGAAGTCATTTTAGGCTTAACCGAGATGCCGCCTGAGAAGATAAAAAACACGTAACTATATAAAAATATTAAAACTGACTTCCTGCAATTCACTTCTGCAAACCAAAATTACAAATGTTTTAACAAGGTATCGCCGGCGAGTAATAAGATGTTTGCTAGCGAGATTTTATATCTGCATGGATGTATACAGTATGAAGCTCCTCAAAAGTCGCGAAATGTGACGTTTTAGGTTTTCCCAGGTTACAGCCCGAGAATACAAGGAAACCAAGACTACTTAACGCATAAAAGATAGCCTCCTATAATAATGCTAATGGACTCAATACTAAGATTAACCTCAGGTCAATATTGGCTAGGTTATGAACACTCAGTCTACATGGTATTTTTTTCAGGAAACCCCCACCTTAAATCTATTTCACCCCCGTTGCACATTCCAGACTTCATCTTCCGTGCATTTTTTTTTGCATCATCCAACACAGCAGTATGAGGGGTGACTATATTGATTTCTAAAGATCTTCACTGCCAAGTGCAGCAGATGATAAGTGGCCCAAAAGCAAGATGGATGTGGGGTAAAGTTTCCATACAACAGCAACTTGTCAGCTTTATAAGCTATTAGAGCTTTATTGAAGATAATGCTACAGCTCTAGAGGAACTATACAATCTCGCTACGGGTCCGAGGCGAACATTTGGCAACTTCACCATTATGCAAAATGTCAGGCTTGACTGCTCTTGAGTCTAAAATAAGGAAAATAAGCCACAATCAGCTTGACTTTTGAAAAAGCTAAAAACTCAGTGCTTAATTTGAGCCGGTGGTTTCCAGTGCAGGGCACCGGTACTTATTTTTGAGGGCCGGCACTTAGTTTTCTGAATCAGGGATTTACAGCGAGCAAAAGACACTAACAGGAAAGATGGAGGAAGAGAACTGCGAAAAAGCTCACAAAGTGAGAAAACAGAAAGCTTCAAGAAGTGAGCTGAAGGGGCAGGGAGTGGCTGTTAATGGATTAAAGAGGCCCGAGATGGCTTCAGGAGTATGCTGCCTCAGTAATCTGTGCTCGCACATTTAAATAAAGCAGCCCTGTGTTTCAGAGCAGAGGGTTGGGCAACCGTTATTATTTACAAATTAAGCACTATAAAACTTGATCTCGCCTTAATAGATCCATGGCGGCCCGATCACCCACAGCAGTCGTTCCCAACCTCCTGACTTCTGTCGACCCCCACTTTATCATTACTGGAACCCGGGGACCCCTCACTGAATCGTTATTGGAATCAAGGGACCCCCAACTGAGTCATTACTAAAAGCTGTGGATGTAATCTGTTAATATTATTTAATTTTCTAAGCAGTCGCGGACCCCCTGAGAAGGCTTTACGGACCCCCAGGGGTCCCCGGACCACAGGTTGGGAACCACTGATCCACAGGATAAATCTTACACCTGCTTTTCAAAGAACTTGAAATCGTCTTCTCAAATCCATTTTTTTTATATTGCATTCATTATGTCAGGGCAAGAAGGGTATTTAACCAATGGCTTTTGTGACCATTCAGGGTCACTATTGAACTGGTAATAGAAGATTCTAGTATGAGCCACTGAAGATGATGTCTCGACAAGTCTCTGTTAATCAACAAGACTTAGATTGTGAATTTGTGTAACTCATTAGATGAGCTTCTAGAAAGAAAGATTGACTCAGCTTCATCCTTTTCTGTATGGGGAGCACTGAAAACTTCCATTCAAGGTGAAGCCATATTGTTTACATTGCAGATTATATAGCAACATAAAGCAATTGTTACCCAATTACAGTCTGCCTTAGATATAGAAACCTTTACTGCCTCAAATACACCCGCAGCTAAATTAAAGGTAAGTCACGCTAGGCAGAACTTAAAAGGTCATTTGGCAGCTGCTGAAATAGTCAATCGAAACACTTGCTTTCAAAAACGTTATGTGAGAAAGGAACATGTTGGTTGTTATTTAGCATGGCCGATAAAGCAAATGAAAATAACATCAATGCCATTACATCTGTTTTGATACAACAAAAGCAAAGTGGTTACGAGACCGGGTTAAATTGCAGAGGCCTTTCTTACTCAGCAAAATCTACGTAGGAAAGCATCAACAACTTTCTGAAAGCTATTAAGCTGCCTGTTTTATCAATGGACCAACAATCAGCAGTGGTCGCGCCCATTACACTTGCCGAAGTACTGAATGCAATTGGATCATCCCCAATGCGAACGCATGGGTCTACCTGCAGAAGTATATAAATTATTCATTCATCAACTAAGTAGATTTTTGGGTACTCTCTTCAAGGAAATCCTTGCAGGCAAGCACCCTCCCAGGTCGTTTACCAAGGCAGTTATTGTAATTTCTTTGAAAAAAGGACAAGTCACTGGAGAGCCGCAACTCGTATTGTCTACTCAACTGGGCCTATAAACGTTTGCAAAAATAATATCAAGCAGATTGGCTTTCCTAGCACAAGCATTGGTCCATCAAGACCAAAACGTATTTTTGCCAACAAGGCTGATATCAGCGAATACTAATTACTTCGATCATACCATTCATTTTAATTCAGTCAGGAAGATCAAGGTAGCTATTTTTATGCTGGACTCAGAACAAGCCCACTATTTGATGCAGTGGGAGGTATTATTTGCAATTTTAACAAAATTTAGGTTTCCATCGAGTCTTGTTAGTTTGCTGCCTAATTCGTATAAAAATGCTGAAGCCAAAATTATAATCAATTCCAAAACAGTGGGGCATGTTGTTGGATCAGGAACAAGGGAGGGCTGTCCTATGTCCTAGGTCCTCTTCGTGCCTGTGCACTTCAACAAGATCCCATCATTATGCCCCAGCTTAATGGTGCAGCAAAATTACAATTGTTTGCAGACAAGGATAACGTACTTGGCTGCTGATGAAATGGTTATTAAAACTGTGTTCTCCAAAATTTAGGAATTCACCCAGGGTTACAAAATGGATCATTCAAAATCAGAAGTGCTATTATTCAATAGGTGCCCCTTAGTTTTGCCTGTCGAAGTATGACCGCATTTCTCTATTACCCCTTTCGCTCCTAGGACCCCTCGCCCCAGTGCTAAACATTTTTTTTTGGCTATTTGGGGTAGTTCGTGCTTATGCCACCTTAACTTTTTGTCCACATAAGTTATCCACGCCAAATTTGAGTCCTTTTTTTCAACATCCTGTGATTCTAAAGGTATCCAGGGTTTGTGAACTCCCCTAGAGGGACCAAGAAATTAGCCAAAATACAGCGAAATATTGGGTCTCTTTGGAAAAATGGGAAAAAAGTGCGGCAAAAGAAAGTGTCTGTTTTTCCCCCTGCAAATGGCATCAACGGAGGGTTCGCAATGCTAAAATCACCATCTACCCAGCTTTCAGGAGCAGGCAGACTTGAATCAGACAACCAAATCAGAATAACACATTTTTCAACACAGTTTTGTCATTTTACTAGAACACAGCCAATTTTTCCGATTTTTTGGTGCTTTAAACCTCCTTCGAGTTAGTGGTAGAAATATGTGTGAAACTAATGGTGGATCCCTGAAAGCTATACGTTTCTGTAGACACAATTTTGAATTCAGCAAGTTGTCATTTGTGTAGATCCTTCAAGGTTTTCCCAAAGAAAGTAACAGTTGAAATAAAAAAATATTGAACTTAAGTTGGAAAAAAACAGCCATGTGTGTCTACATTTTCATCTGTAACTTCTAACTATGGCAGATTTTTGAAAGCAATATATAGTTATGTCTGCTAGACTCTTTTGGTTGGGGGGTGATAGATAGGGCTTGTAGGTTCACCAGGAACCTGAGGTACCCAGAGCCAATAAATAAGCTGCATCTTGCAATGGTTTTTCGTTGTGTACCGTGTAAACCGCAATTCATTTGGTAAAATATAAAGAGTAAAAAATAGGTATCAGAGAAACCTATGTATTTCTGAAATACACAAGATATGGAGTTTAGAAGCAGTGGTTATTTACACATCTCTGAATTTAGGGGTACCTATACTAGCATGTGATTTAGAGGGCATCTCTCAAAATGACTTCTTTCTTACACACCATCTTAAATGTAAAAGGAACAAATGCAGAGAAAGACAATTGGTAATAACACATGTTCTACTATTCGGGGTTCCCCCAAGTCTCCCAATAAAAATGGTACGGCACATGTGTGAGTAGGGCTAGTGCCAGTGCAGGAAATGGACCAAAACACAATGTAGACAGCACATTTATTCACTCTAAACTGGCCCTTTTTTGCAATGTGCCTAGCTGTGGATTTGGGGCTCTAGCTCAGCCGGCACCTAGGGAAACCTAGCAAACCTGTAAATTTTTAAACACTAGATACCTGGGGGAATCCAGGATGGGGTGACTTGTGGGACTCTTACCAGGTTCTGTAACTCGTAATCCCTTACAAACACCACAACTGGCTTAACAGAACACATTTTCCTCACATTTCTGTGATGGAAAGTTCTGGAATCTGAGGGGAGCCACAAACTTCCTTCAATCGAGCATTCCCCCGATAAAAATGTAACTCACTTGTATGAGTAAGCCTAGTGCCCGTGACAGGAAACGGCATGAAACACAATATGAACATCACATTTTTCCACCCAAAATAGACCGTGGATTTTTGGCCCTAGCTCAGCCAGCACCTAGGGACACCTAGCAAACCTGTACATTTTCAAAAACTAGTCACCCAGGGAAATCCAGGATGGGGTGACTTGTGTGGTTGTCACGAGGTTCTGTTACCCAGAATCCCTTGCAAACCTCAAAATGTATCTAAAAAAGCAAATTTTCCTCACATTTCTGAGATGGAAAGTTCTGGAATCTGAGGGGAGCCACTAATTCCATACCACCCAGCGTACCCTCAGGTCTCCCGATAAAAATACTACCTCAGTTGTGTGGGTGGGACAAATGCCAGCAACAGGAAAAGGCCCGAAACATATTGTGGAGACATCAAAATGATCTACCTCAAATATGACCTGTTTTTGCAAGGCGGGCACCTGCATTGTTTTTCCCGGGCTCGGCAGCCATCAAAGGAAACCTACAAAACCCAGACATTTCTAAAAATTATACACCTGAAGGAGTCCAGGGAGGAGTGGCTTGCGTGGAGTCCCCAAAGTTTTCTTACCTAGAATCCCCAGCAAACCTCAAATGTAGCTGAAAAATAAATAAATCACATTTTCCTCACATTTCTGTGTGGGATCACAGCACTGGCACAAATTTAAATCTTCCCTGTTGTCTAGTGGGCTTTCTGTCCCCTCCTCCCTGGAGGCATATAGGGGGTAATAATCCCCACCCCCCTCCCCGGGGGGGGGAGGGGGCAGAAAGACTGTGGTCTTTTTTGGGGGAGCAGGTGGGGCATTGCCAAGCGTTTTCTGGGAAGCCCCCACCCCTACACTAACAACAAACTAACAACAAGAAAAAATAGTCCATGGTGTCTAGTGGGCTTTCTGTTCCCCCCCCCCCCCCCAGGGAGGGCAGATCAGGGGTGATAACCCCCATCTGCCTCCCGGGGGACAGAAAGACTGTACCCATTTGTGCTTGGGAGGGAACAGCCGCCACCCTTACGTATCCAAAAAAACATTCCTGGTGCCTAGTGGGCTTTCTGCCCCCTAGTGGGGCAGATCAGGGCTTCTGCCCCCATCCAAGGGAGCAGAAAGACTTTAGTCCCCATTTATATATATGGTAGGGCTATGACGTTGCCGATTGTCGTCTAGTGGGCTTTCTGCCCCCCGGGAGCCAATCAGAGTAGTAAACCCCATCTATCCCTGGGGGGGAAGGGGGCTGAAAGACTGTTCCTATTTTGGGCAGCCCCCACCCCTGCATATTAACAAAAAAGGCTCCCTGGTGTCTAGTGGGGTTTCGGCCCCCCTGAGAGAAAGGGCAGATCAGGAGCTACTGCCTCCAGCTGTCCCCCAATGCCCCCCCACAGTTGGGGGACAAAAAGACTGAATTGGCCCCCAAAAAATGGGGGGGGGTAGGGCTAAAGCCCTTGCCAAGCGGTCGCTTCCCCCTCCCTGGTGTGTAGTGGGTGGATCCCTGCTTGGGTATCGCCTACCTGCGGTGATCCCAAAGCAGGGATTCATTAGTTAGAGGTACCATTGGAAAGGGGAGATTCTCCCCTTTCTAACGATACCTTTTCTGTCTGCTGTGGTGCTCGGAGGGCTGAGATAGCACCCTAGCACCGAAGGAGTGAAAATGAATTGAGCTGATTGGCTCATTTCGCTCATGTTTTCAGTGAAATGACGTTCGAGAGCCGTGCACGCTGATCTTCATTTTACTGAAAACCCCAAACAGCCTTGGGAGCTGTGGAAGCTATTCCCAGCTCCCAAGGGTATTTTGGCAGAAAGGAAATCCCTCTAATGCCTGCACCAGATGTATTTCCTGTGCTATGTGCGCCGACGGCTGGGAGCTGTCCAATGCACATGAGCACTGTGGCTTCGGACGGCTCCCAGCTATCCGACGTACACAAGAGGTTACTAGTCTTATTAAATACTTGGGGATCCATGGTACAACCAGTTTCTCTGATTTGTTTAAATTAAACTATACCGCAACCCTAATCAAAGTATGCGGGCTTTTGAACCAACAGTAGTCATTAGCTCTTACTATTATTGGTTGGGTTGCATCAGTGAAGATCGCCATTCTTTCTTTGTTTAAATTTCTTTTTGATAATGTTATGATTAAAGTTCATCAGTCTTTTTTCAGTGATTTGATAGAATGTTACACCACTTTTTATGGCAGGGAAAAACCCTGTAACAATTTAAAGACACTATAATTACATAAAGAAAAGGGAGGGTTGGCACTTCCAAGAATTAAAAGGTACTCCCGGGCAGCCTTGTTAGCTTTGGTAGTACGAGCTGCAATCACCAGCAATTTTCAAAACCACTTTTACCTAGGTATGATGCTAAGAGAGTCAGGTCCGAACATTTTCACGTCTTCAAAAATACCTAGGCCACCAAAGCGAACTAGATTCAAGATGCCTCACATTTCAGTCAACAGATTTACTAAAGCATGGTAGGGATTTCGAGTGCCTTCCTTTCTCTTGTCTTTACGTTTAAGCGATTGCAGCATACTGGGTCTTCAGCTACATGCATCCGTTATAGCCAATTGGGAAGGGGTAGATGCCTTGAGCTTT
This sequence comes from Pleurodeles waltl, assembly GCF_031143425.1. Lineage (NCBI taxonomy): Eukaryota > Metazoa > Chordata > Amphibia > Caudata > Salamandridae > Pleurodeles > Pleurodeles waltl. The sequence continues at coordinate 977,475,943 of NC_090437.1, read as the reverse complement.
TAGACTGTGCAATCTGGTTTAGTAACACAATAGCAGCAAATAATAAACAACCCTAAAATAGCTCCTCATTTGTGGTTTAGTTACACACAAATTATGAACTTTTGCAACGCGATTCAACAAAAGTTGAGTCAATCAGTGCACTGTCCACGTAAATGTCTACTTTGTATCCTGCCTTAAAGGCATGGGTAACTGGCGTCGTCTGTTACGCCAGAAATTAGATGAAGAGGTGACACCGTATTTTCCAGATAAAATTATGGCCACCACTAATTGTTAGATCGATCGGACCGTTGGGGGTATTACAATAAAATGTGCTCTAAAGTAGTGGTCTTAAAACTATTTAATGCCGCTCCCCCCCAACCCCACCTTCAGTGTAAAAAAAAATATATATATATTGCCCCCCTTATACATTTTTCACATTGGGGGTTTGGGGGGAGCAAAAGGGCTTGCCCTGTCTCCCCCTGGGCTTATCGGGCTGTCGTGGTATGATCCACGAGCCCGAACTGGGATTGGTTTGCTGGACAGGATAGGGCGGTGGCTTCGGCAGGGGGATAAAAGGTAGGGGCTGGGTGTGGCGGCCTCGTTATCACACCCAGTGGGCGTTTTGTCTTCGTGCCAAGGTTCTAGGTAGGCGTTTTTAGGTGAGAGTAGGTGATGTTTTTTGGAGTTATTAGGGTGGAGTTTAGTTTGAAGTATTCAAGGGTAGCAGTGATGGAACCGAATAAGGTTGTTATGGCATTGAAAGTCCTGCAGGAGGAGGGGGGGGGGGGAGATTTAATAAAGGGGGGTGTGTTGGAAGAGGCGTGGGTAGGTTTGAAGAGGCCGAAGCGTCGTTCGGCTGGGGGCATGTCAGCCGCCGTAGCGGCTTGTTCATCGCCTAAATCAGGGAAAAAGTTTAAAGCTAAAAGTGTTGAGGGGAGAAAATGTTCCCGCTCACCTGATCTTGAGGTGGTCGATGTGTCTGTGCCCCCGGGGTCCTCAGTTGTGTCACGGGGGAGAAGAGGGGTTTGTTTGCCCCAACGTCAAGGTTCGTCTCTGGTACGGCGAGTTTCCGCGGGCGGGAGAGGCGTTCCTCAAAAGCCTGCGGTGGCGAGGGCTGGCCGCATGGGGGCGAGGCCAAAAGGCACGCGTGCGCAGTTGAACACACGCGCGCGCAAGCTCAATCGCCTGTAGAAAGAGGCATCAAGCAGGTTTTGACTGCTGACGAGGAAAGGAAGTTAGCAGGCGCTTTCAAGATGGCGGCGCCCATGATTTTATCACAGTCTATGCCGGCTTCGGATGAAAATAGAGCGGGTAAGCCAGTTATAGCCTTGGCACCTGGTGTTCAGGTGTCCAAGGAAATTGTTATTATTTCAGATGAGGAGGAAGATGTGCAGGAGGGCGCTGGAAGTGTGGCAGATTTAGAGTCAAGCGGTAGGTGGGGTTTTCAGGGTCAGAGGTGCAACAGATTTATGCAGTGGATCCCTAGGGTGGTTAGTCCAATGCTCCATAGAGTACAGTCATGTGAGGTAGGTAACCAGGCTGCTGTTCATTTAGGTGAGCAAATTGAGTTGGTGGACGACAGTGGAGCAGTGTTTAAGGGTACCGTGTGTGGTGAGGCTGGTAGTTCTGGTGCTTTAGGTAGGGCATATGTGAGTTTGGATTTTTGGCAGCCTGACAGGGGTGAAGGAACCACTGGGTGTGACACATCCCAATATTTGGGCGGACGTGGGGTGCAGGTGATTTATCGGCAATCTGGGCAGATGATCGGTGATCAGAGCCTGCCGGTGAAGGTCCAGGCGCCTTCAGAACACCGGGAGGGTGCGATCCGGAGCGGTCCATCCGACTTCGCAGGAGAGAGTTGGACCGGATTAGGCACAACCATCCACTAGCCAGGGCACGGGTGCTGGTTGTGCTTATTTGGACGAGGAATTACTTGATTACGATGAGGAACTCGAGGTGCCTGCCATGGCAAAAAAGCGGCTTGCCCTGTCTCCCCCTGGGCTTATCGGGCTGTTGTGGTATGATCCACGAGCCTGAACTGGGATTGGTTTGCTGGACAGGATAGGGCGGTGGCTTAGGCAGGGGGATAAAAGGTAGGGGCTGGGTGTCGGCGGCCTCTTTGGCCGTTGTCACACCCAGTGGGCATTTGGTCTTCGTGCCCGCCCGCCCGCCCTCCCGAAAATTTTACTTTATTTGTGGTGTTTTTTCTTTTGAGGAGGGTTTTTTGTGTTTGATTATTATGCTCTTTTTGTTTTTTTTCCAGGGTTCAACGGTTAGCTGTTTCGAGTTTTAACAGGACAGGTCTATTTCTGTTTGTTTTTTGTTGTGCTGATGGATTAAGGGACATTTTAGTAATAAGGGGAGGGGTGTTTTTTTTATTTTTGCCGCTGATAGGCAGGTCTGGCTGGGTATGTTGGCTTTTACAGTTGGCCTTTCGGGGGGGGAAGGGGTAGATCAGAAAGATGAGAGGGCAGGGAGTTTGCACAGACAAGGGGAACTGGAGAAGGTAACTGCAGGACAGATGGGTTAATGGGTTGGTCGGGTCAAGGTGGGGATGGGACAAGGGGTAGTGAGGTGGGGCCACTTTAGAGGGAGGGGGAGGGGTTAGGTGACGAATTTGTATTAGTGAGGTTTGGGTAGTTTTGTGAGGCTATTATGCCAAGGTTGTATTTTGCCAGACCTGTTCTATCAAAGCGGCCTTTTACCCCTTTTAAGTGAGTGTTGTGGTCATTTCACGTTTTCAGCCCGATTTGTTAAATTGCCATGGCAATGCTTAAATGTGTGTAAACGTATTTAAACATTGCAGTTAAGTTCTATTACTGTTTTAAAAATGCAAACAAATACATGCAGCCAAACATACTATTCTGGCCACGCAAGCATTACTAACCTGTAAAAGTATTCACAGTGTGATTATTAGAAGTAGGGTGGGGGTTTGAAGAATATTTGGAGTCCCTTCCCTTTTGCCACATACTTCCATCTTGGATATATACGACAAAACATGTTAGTGACAGCCTTTTACAGAGACACTTACTGCTACTCTTTAAGCGGCGAATTATAGAAGAATGTTTCTGTAGCAAGTGGATGCTATATCATACTCTGCACCTTATACATAAGATGTGTCCTGCGACCTCTGCAGCATGCTTTAGGTGTACGAATGCCAATGACGACTGGCTGCATATATGCTTCACATGTCCTCAATTTTATAACTTTTAGGACTTATCAGTCGAAAACTCCAGCTAAGTTTACGACCAGATCCATATGGGGCGCTATTTGGAATAATTTCACAACCTAGTGATATTATCATTCGGCAATAACAATTTATGCTTGTTGCTTTATTGATTCCTAGGTCTTGAAAACTACAAAAATTGAGTTACGTTGAGGTGCCCAATTTTAGTGAATGACTAAATAAAATCAAGCGGGTGAAGCATTATGACAGCTTATATGAAGTAAGGATGGGGTTCTTAAAGAAATTTGTAGAAATATGGAGATATCTGGTTGAATGAGTTAAAGCTCTTTGCAGAAGAAGACATTAATTTTTCCGTGAGATCCGCTGTTAATAGATTGTAATCATTGTTTATCTTTATATGGTTAACAATTAAGATTGTGTTGTTCTTTATTCAATCCTGTCTTTTTTGTTTTGCCGTCTTGCTTTGTGTGTCTTTCCTTAACAGCATGATTAATTGTATATCTATAGTGTTGTTGGAGGGATACATTGTATAATATATTAAGTCTTTTCTAATTAATAAAAAAAAAAAAATTAATGAAAAAAAGACCTCCTGCTTCTTTGATTTCACACAGGAGACCATAAAAAGACAGTAAAAAACAAACTGTGATTCCTAGATTTAGGTTTACATTGTCAACATCTGTTGAAGGTATTGAAATCATGGGATTTGCATTTTTTAGATTTGCAGGTAACATAATTGCAAAAGTTGGGTTCAGGTGAGTAACTTACAAAGCTGTGTTTATATAGCTCTTCTTCTTTCTTAAGACAAAACATTGCTCATAGGCCCAACATCTAAAACGGAAGTGAAATAGTGCTTTGGAAGGGAAGAGTTGTTGTGTCTTCCTTACCTTTACATTTGGATGTATCATCAAACCTATTTTCTGACGGACTGCTCGGATGTGAGCATGGTGTTTCTCCAACCACTGGCCTCTGTCCTGGTACGCCATTTATCTAAAACATTGTATTCAATAAGGTTATTTGGTTATTTTGCACAATTTAGTTATGAAAGTACGCAAATGTAGCATTTAGAATTCTACAAAAATAAACAAGTTACAATAATTTGTTTTAGATAGTGCTCCATTCCACACTTTTGCTGATTCTTGTCACTATAAATACTGGGTGATAGTGAACAAAAAATAAGGCTGACATGCATATTCACAAGTAAAGAGTTCCACTGTAACTACAATAGCGAACAACAAATAAGGCGGACGCGCGCATTCACAAGTAAAGAGTTCCACTGTATCTACAATGGGAATCTGCATGATGGCTTATGGCCATCATTTCATGCATCATAAAACTACAGTTCAGAATACTGGCCAGTTGCAAGCTTCCTATTCCGTATTTCGTCCCAGTACAATAGCTGCTCAATGCTGCATAACTGTACGACTATGTCCCTTGAGACACGCCCTGTCTTTGAGGCTCAAACCGTATTTCATTCTATTATATTTATATACTTTTGGTTTCAGAGTGTTTTTTCTCAGATGTTTGGAGTCATCACATCACAATAAACATCCTAATTAACATGTAACTATGGGTTAAGCATTTTGCATAAGGAACTACTCCAATGATAAAATGCAAGTAAAGGTACAGATGTGGTAGTGTGTAAAAGGAAAGCATTTAAAGGAAAATCACTACGCCAAATTAAAGGAGATGACAAACAGCTGCAGTCTCTTGATATGTGATTTTATTTTCATGTACTGAATTATAAAGGTTTGTTTACGGTCCTATCTTAACCATTTCCCCACCCTCTCATCATGATTCAGGTGTATTTTGAGTCCCCTATCATCCACTAAAACACATTTTCTCATCCCCTTCCAAGCCAGATCTACTACTCAATTACCGCCTTCTCAGCAGCAACAGTTCGAGTCTTCATATTTGTATCAACTCAGTACCTCAATGATATCAATGAGCACGATCTAAAAAGGTGGCTCAACTCGACAACCTCGACCACACCGAACTACTGGCAATTTTGCAGTCTGTCACCAAAGTCAAGCCTTCCTTCCTGGATTTCCTCCCCCTCCATCACAGATTCTCAATGCCACATCATATTGAGCTGACTGATTTCAATGATGCTCTTGACCTAGACCCATTGGTTCTCACAGAGACTGGTTTAATAAAGTTTCTTAAAGTGTTGTAGATATCCTTCTCCCTAGGTTAATTCATGACACACCTGGACCAAGAGGAAAACTAGAAGGTACAATCACATTGATACACAGACCTTTCAGTGTTTGGTGTTTGATATCAAATCTCCCTCACAGTCAGAATGGTTCAACAAATGACCTTCCAGCTAATTTACTCCAACAACCATACCTTTTTGGTTGACGTGTGCAAGATATGAACTGTCCTGACGCTCCGTTGCATGTTTCTTGATGGGGAACAGCTTCAACCCACACTGTGCCCAACCTATCTCTAATAAAGTTAAAAATTCAAGCAAAGATCCACTCACCCAATGGTAGAAATTTGTTAAGTTCTTTGGGGAGAAATGAGGGAAAATTAAAAAGTGATCTAGCATTACCATCATCAACCCATACCTCCATAAGTCATCCCAAGGAACTCCATGTAAATTAGGCTGGGCTTTGACCCCAGTTCTCAAACTAATATTGCTCAGCCTCTCTCTGTACCATAGGCAGCTGCTTCATCAACTCAGTTCCAGCTACTCATGATAAATATTTTAATTGCCACATCCGTCACTATCAGAGCAACTTATTTGACACCTCTCTAGCCAGTTTCAATTATATAATTACATACCCTCTTGAAAAGAGCCACCGCTCACCTACATAACACCAACAATTATCAACCCAAAACCAACCTTTCTTGGGTATAGTGACGGAGCGATGCGTGGTACCATAACTGGAAAGAAAATCAATCACTGATCATGTTCTAGAGGACTACAAACCTGGCTTCAGGCCAGAATGCTGTTCCATGACCTCCAAGCAATCTTTAAAAATTCATTTTGCATCCTATAAAAGCATACTGCCTGCTGGCCTTCTTTGATTTATCTGTGGATCTTGATTTACTGGCACTGTTGGGTGTCAAGAACGCCATTAAACACAGAATTGTTTAGGTATTGAAGGACAAATGGTGAATTGCTAGTGCTCCTGTCTACACAACCACTCTAAAAAATTAAGGATCAAAGACTCTTTCATGCTGCCTCACTGTGACACACAGCATTCCATTGTACTGTCCACATTACTCAGTTTATACATAAAGAGACTTGGCAACATACTGAACGAGATTTAGGCATGGCCTACTACTGATATGCTGATGGCATTGCATCTGGCCAAAAGGTATCCCCTGAGTCCAATATTATTCAGCTCTCAAACCCAGAAAGAAACATGGACGAAAGCCTTACTGTAAAGTAATGTAAATATACATTTTGTAACACAATCTATAATGTTCTACATGCATTTCATCGTCACACTTTGGTTTTATTCCTCACAAGTTATCTCCGTAAGAGGCAGAGGAAGGTTTTTGTGACCAAAAGGTACAAAAAGCTCCTCAGGGGCACCAGCCCGGACCATTTCACTGCTCTGTAAAATTAGCCAGAAATGAGATAGATAGATAGAGAGAGAGCAATAGACAGACAGAAAATACGTAATAGGTAACTGTATAATACGGGCCATCAAGGAGTTATGGTGACATCTATAACGCACCTTACCTGACAGAATGCAATATAGGACCATTTTACGTTGCTCATTTAATTACATAATTTATTAGTTGATTTGCATACCTTTTAGAACGATTTCGAGCACGAGTGTCATCTATTTAGTAGTCTATTCAATTCAAGTCAAGCTTTATTCGGTTACAGTAAACACCATAAAGGCACCACAATACATACAACAAAACAATAAATATACACTTGTACACAGTATAAGAGATCATGAGTAAAAACATCATGTAAAAACATTAAAACCCTAATTTCATTCTTAATTTCTGGGACTATAAATTCATTACAGCTTTTAAAAAGATGGCTACATTAAAAATAAAATCTTCAGAAAGCAATTGTAAGAACAGAAGAGCAGGTCGAACTTGTGTGAAATGTCAGTCCTTTAACAAAGAGACAATATAAGTTTTCCTAAGTACATCATAATATCTACAAAACTTTAGAAATTCATGCTGTCCTGGGGAGACACCTGGTCACAGCTGCACGGTTTTAATGAATGGACATATGGTCAGCCCCATGGAGATGCAAACAGCCGATACAACATAAAACTTAAACCTTGTAAGCAGGTAGCAATCAATTATTAGTTACAGCTGGAAGATAAGGCTTCACAGATTGGGTCATTTTCATTAAAACATACCTATACACAGTAGCTTTTGTAATACCACCTGCAACCCATCCTATAATCTACGTCTCAGAAAGTGCTCTGACACATTTGCTATCAGCCTTGAAAATGTCCCCAAGAAGGGTAAATAACTCTGCCCTTCTTAGGTTCTGAAGCAACTCTTAGATGTATTTAAGTCGGCGGATACAAGGGGCATGATTAAGGGAAAAGCAATCTACCAAAATCTCCTTGTTCAGCTTAGTTTCACCTTTAATCCAGATGTCTACCCCTTGTAAGAGAGGGCGGAGGGCTATAGTGTCCATGAGGTGGTTAACCCCCCAATTCCTCACGGACTATAAAAGAGGGAATACATTGAAGAACGCCTAAAGAATGCCTTAAAATTTGTTTTCATCAACCTCTAAAAGGCTGTGTTTAGTACACCCCCTAATATCACTCCAATATGAGAATTTAGAGTCACATTTAGCCTGGTAAACCTGCACTAATGCCCTAATCTGTCTCCTTCCCAATCTAGAAGCAATGCTAAATACAGCCCCATTAGCTTTTAGGAAATCAGCTTATTTCCCTCGTAACAAGTGATTCCAGTTCAAGTCCAACCGAACAAGAGACCCAAATAGTCCACACATAAAAGTTTTTGACTTGGTTGAGCGAGGTCTTACCAACATCACAAAAGACGTGCCGACAATAGCCAAGTTAAGCTGGTCAATAAAGCCATGAGGCATCCAAAAGGGTTTGCAAGCCCCTTGCCATCTTTGCCATTAAATCTGCATAGAGCATAACTGGCAAAGGACGAGCTGCTATCTGTGGGCAATCAGCCCAGGTATGCACTAAAGCCTGTTCAAGCTTATTGATGTGCAAGTAAATAGAAAAGGGGTAAACAAAATATATATATACACCCCATGTCTACCCCCTCCACCAGTTTTATAACAATATGCACAATATTAGTCATTTGTGTATCTAAATGAAGCTGTTGTGTTAGCATGGAGGTCCCCCAGGAAATAAACTATTTTCCAATGACCCCCCCCCCCAGATAAAATAATCTGCTATAATTTACCATGATTTAACCGGTTGAGGTAAGATTCATGAAGGTGAAGTGGACAGAGCCCGTGCATGCCACTGTTTACTTACACAGTACCCTATACAGAATCAAAAGATTCAGACACTGGTCGATAGTCCATTTACCAGGCCTGAATCTAGCTCTGCAGTACTGGAGGTCAGATAAAATGTTAGGTTCATCAGCCCAGGTCATTAATCTATCCAAAAGGACCCGTACAACAACCTCAACCACTGGATCAATCAGGGAGATCAGTCTGTAACATTGGGGGTTACCCTTAACTCCCTTTTTAAAAATTGGTACAAAGTCCCATCAGGACCCAGTGCCTCATTTTTGGTCAAGCCTAATATTACTTCATCTGTCTTGAATAGAAGATTCAAAGTCCCCTCCACAAGATGCCTAATGTCATAATCAGCTGAGGGAATTGCACTATTATGAACCCCTTCAAAATGAGAACCCATCTGTCAGCAGTTATGTCCTGGAATAACGAAGCTGCATCATCTGGAGCAAAACAAAGCTGGTTAATAATGTTAAAATGTAGCACTATTCTTTAAACAACTAGCTTCTAATAAGTTTACCCAAGCTAAGTCCCTTATGGAGTTCTTATGTCTTCTATCTTCAAGCTTGTACTTCCTACGACAAGACACAATGCTACTGGGTTCTCTAGCAGCAGCAGTCAATCCATTAGGACAGAGGAGGTCACTCCCTTACTGACAGCGCCACAAAAGTTGAAAAACAAAATGAATTTATTACAATGTTATTTTTCCCTTTTCTCAGCCTGAGACGTGTTTGGGGGCAGGGCCAATGCTGCTGACTGGCAGCAGGGAAGTGGTGCTCACACCACCAGTTTACAGTGCGCATGTTACTTTGGCCAACTGTCTTGCGACGGCCAGCCTGACATGCGCAGTGTAAATCTTAAAACCCAGTTGTCTAAGACAGCTAAGTGGCGAGCAGGCACAGGCCCCTAGGGCCTGCGGGTGCATCAAAGCAGGACGCTTAAAGCTATTCTTGGCACTGCTCTCAAGCTGCTAACATTATCAGCAACAAGAGAACAGCGTTCGGATTGGTGTGGAGAACTGCTTAAGCCTGCAGGCTAGAGCATCGGCGAGGGATGCAAGCAGGAGGACTGGAGGCAAGCCAGAGCATGCAGTGGGTGACTACATATTTATTTTATTATACTAAACCCACTGATGCACTGTAAGACTCACACTGCCTTCAGCCTCCACGCCAGAGTTCTCATTTGTGGTTTGTTATAAAATCTGTTTATAACAAGCCATGATTGACAGGTTTGGCGTTGACCAGGCATTGCTGATCAGTGTTTGCCCCACCAATTATTTATGGTGCCAGCCGCCACTGGTCGCTAGGCTTGGCTTTTAAGGCTCTCATTAGATTTTTAAATGTCTGAGAACACCCTTTCTCAAACCATTTAAGTCCTGGTGCAGGCCAAGACATGGCTGAGAGACTAAGGAGCTCAGATACTTTACGTGAGATAGTTAAAAAAAAGAAGAAAAAAAAAGAAATCACTTTGGTTAGAATCAATATCTAAACAGGTTGCAAACTCATTTGCACTATATGAGAGCAAATATCTAGGGAAAAAAACAAGATCGTGTTTGTTTAAGATAGCATTTGAAAGCATCCCTTGGGTGGTATGTTCTATATGTACTCCTTTCAATTATATACATCTCTGAGAACTGTTGGATGTCTCCCGAGGGCTCTCACACAGGTGAATATTAAAATCCCCTGCCACAATTACATTTGCTGCTGCAAATGTATTTCTCTCAAGCTTGCTCATCACAGAGTCCAGACTATGTAAGTTACACATATTAGGATAGGAGGTTTTAGCATTAAAAAATAATAATTCAGCAATGTTAATTTTGTGCTACTACAAAAGAAAACGTTAATGCCTGAAGGGTAGATATCCACTATAAGAGTCCCTCAATTTAATCCTTTAATTGCGACGGACACAATATTAGAAAATTCTCCTTTAGGCCTGCCTCAGCAAAATTCATTTGTTGGAATAAAGACCTGCACTCCTTCAAGAAACATTTAGAAGTAGCTCATGTCTCTGGTAAACAAACATAGCCCCCATAATTTAACAATATTTGACCAGTTCACATCTTTGATTTTTGCAGCGAGCCCCACGATGTTCCAAATAATGAGCTTAAGGTCCTTAGTTTCAAGCGGACCTTGGTGACGGGAACACTGAGTTCCTGGGCAGGCCTGTGTTAGAGAGCAAACATTATTAATAAAAATAGAAGTAGACAAATTGTATATTTAATGTGTACTAAAAGAAGTTAATTCTAGAAATGTGTGTTGCAAAAATCAAACATACATGTTTGAAATGTAGTTGACATGTTGTCTGCCATTTATGTGAAATAGTAAATAACTGTGAAAAAGTATTTTGATGAATCATAGCCATTTGTACTGACAAAAGATTATTAATATTGATGAGCAAAACTAATGATTTGAAATTATAATTGCTTATTTGAATAATGTACTAAATAGGGTTTTACTATTAAAATTGCTTTATTCTTCATGTATTTGCATTAGTAAAAGGCCTAAATGTTAGTATTTTTCCACATTATAACGTTTGAGATGTTCTGCTGACTTCATTGAAATTCTTTTGTAAACTTTGTTTATTAACTGTCCTATTGAAAAGCTCACAGTGAAAATCTACTGCTTGTTCCACTCTGCTCATTCTGTGCTTCCTTGTGATAATAATCAGAAGTTTTAACAAGGAGCTTTAGTTTCTTGCAGGAAGTAATGTTAGCTAAAATGTCATGCTCTTTGCTGGTTCATCAAATGTTAATATTCTGCGGATACGGTCGACTGGAGAGGAGTGTCAACATGGGCCTATCTTGGAGAAGAATGAAGAAAAGATACAAGTTGGAGAAGGAGTGAAATTCAAATGGTTGCTCACTATCACACATCATAATCTTGCCCAGTAGGAATCTAGCTAGTTATTTCTGGGACTTTACTTCAGCAAAGCATCAGGTGATTAGTTCAGTTAGAAGTTTTAGCTATTGACAAGAAGTGCTGTCATGCTTAGGATTCTAATAGTTCAGATATCGTATGCCCAACATTATTGAACTGTTTCCCCTGTCAAGTTTCTGATGCTGATCGCTGAAGACTTACTGTTCCAGTGCTCTGCTGACAAAGACTCTGATAGCTGCAGTCTCATTTAGGAGAGGTATAACCAATGTACATTTATTTTCCTGCGCAGGTTTTTCCCCTTAGAAATCCAACCGCATATTTTTGTTAGAACCATAGTTAGATGTTTTTCTAAATTAATTTTTGTCTTATTTTTGATTTTTTGCATGTGACAAAGCCCAGACCCACACATGCTTTTCAAATTAGAATTTGGTAGCAAGAATGTCTAACCCAATAATTAAATTGATTGTGATCGATTCAACTGCACAACTAATGAAATCTTTTACCATTTCTCAAATGATTCTGTTGTTATTCTGTGTAATTTGTTTGGAGTGTTTAATGGTAATTGCACTCATTAGGCTAAGATTCTTCATATGTTTTGGACAGCCTGGGTTGTTTCTGTATTGCTATCATTTGGTTTTGCATATTATTTACGTGACTTTAGCATTGTTAACATAAGGGCAATAAATGTTTTAACTTTTTTAAACTGGTGTGGTGATTCATGGCCACATAGGTCATGATGCGCATAAATTATTGACTCCTTATTACGCTTCAGCAAATCGCAGGTGAATTTCGATGTACGAGTGAAAAAGGGAGTTTGCGCACTCCAAGGTAGTTGAGTAGGGAGTTTACGTACTCCAAAGGGTGAGAGTAGGGAAGTTGTCGTACTATAAGTGAATGTGGTGCTTTGGGCTCACAAATTGTTACACACGCCCTGCGAGGTCTAAGAGTCCAGAGTATTGTACAAGTGTATGAGACACTTGTTAGGTTGTTGTTGTGTACTTACCTGCGGGTGAAGGTGTTGGTCGAATGAGCACTGTCAAAAACACCAATAGCATTTCCCTAGTGTGTATTGTTGGTTGGAATTAAGTGAATCCTGAGTGCACATGGAGGATCGGTATTCACCAGAGTGAGGTTTGCGGGTCAAATCTTACTTGCCTTTGTGAGAATGCCACTGCCAGAGGAGTAGTTTGAGCCAAAAGCCAGTGAAAATTTCCCCAAGGCTTCCGAAGTGATCGAGTCCTACCTATAGTAAGCATGCACGTTGGTTTATGTTGATTTTTCTATAGTGCTTGCAATTTTTTGCATTTAGTTTTGTGTGAACTGAATCTGAAGGACAAGCCTTGAGGCTTTGTCAGTGGCTGTGTGGAGTGAGAGTGACATCACTGGGTTCACGCTGGGATTGGTCAGTTGATGAAAGGAGCCGCGCACAGATTGGTGGACCACCGTGAACAGCTATTGGTTGCGAATAGCAAGCAAAAAGGATTTGGGGATTGAAATACTTCCCGTTTTGAATTTAATTTGTAGTTTTAATGCCAATTAAAGATAAAAATGAAATTTTTAAAAGTATTAAAGAGTGCGATAAGAGGAGATTCTTTCATTCCAGTTAGAATAGGAGAAATTGTCCCAGCAGAAGGTACACCGCCATACATAATAATTAAGGAGAAATGTTCATCAGCATGTTTTCGGTTGAAAGAGTTGTGCAAAATAACAGAGAAGTAAGGGTCTTTACCTTTTCCTACTTATCGAATTTTTAATATGAATGTTTTAGAAAATTTGAGGAGAATACTTTAAGAATTAAAGCCCCCTCTGAGACATCACAATTTAAAGCTTTAGCTATTTGGGAGCTTGTAGCCAGACAAGAAAAAAATAAATTTGAAAGACAAAAGAGAAAAGCTGAGAAGACATTGTTATAAGCTACATGGGGTAATGTGCGGAGAACAGAAACATTACTGTTTCCTGCAATTTCACAAGAAAAAGGTGTCCGTATCAGACCAAAGGCAAAGAAAAAGAATCAATGGGAAACTGAATTGAAGATATATGAAGCTAGAAAATCACTGACTTAAGATAGTGATTCAGATGATGATGAAGAATTTATAAAAAATTATTGATAAATTGTCCTCCTCCATATGCAGCAGAAGAGGTAAATCATGGTGCTAGTGTTGGTCCAAGTGCACCTTCAGTTGTGGTGTCACAGAGTCAAGTTCAGGTTGCAACTAATGTTCCTACTATTACAGTAACTCAAACTCCTGTAATTCAGACTGTAGCTCAGCCTGTCATATATCCTACAGTTCCTGTTAGTTCTGTACCAAGTATTACAGTTCTCCAGTGGCACCACAGATTTTTCATAAACCAGTAAAGGTCCAGATGGAGTCTACGCCTAGTTCAATGACTCCAGTCCAAGTTGTTAGTCAAGCTCAGACAATGTCAATGTATACTCCAGTAACAATACTGCAATCAAGTTTTTCAGTATTTACAGTACAGGATGCTGGAATGATTTTCTCGAGAAATCAGAACACTTCACCAGGTCCAGGAGCATTAACAGTTTCTGTCACAATTGGTCCAGTTCTTCCATTATATGCTCAGGGAAATGAGAGCAGAATGCAGATTTCTAAATCGGTAATGCTACAGTGTTTTCACCTTTTATTTCAAATGCCGAAATGGAGAAACTCCAAGCTACTGTGGGAGTTATGGCTCCAATAAATCAGACTTGAAAAAACATGTTCACTTATAGATGTATTTGTTCTATGGTCCCACAAACTATGGTTTCTCCAACTTCAGTTTTAATGTCACCTGAGAGAGGGATAGGTTTGCCATGTAATACTCCACAGTGTGTGTCTAAATGGAACAATAATGTTTCATTACAAGGCTTGGCAGCTCAGCAGTTAACAGAATGGTTGGGGAAAGTGAGTTGTGTATCAGCAATGAAAACAGTTGCTGAAGGAGAAAGGACACTGAATCTGGCAAGATTAAAATTAGATTAAAATGAAATGATTGAGGGAACATTTCAATTAAATAGAATTGATTCATATAATGAAGATGAGTTATGCTTCATGTGTAAAGATGTCACAAATAGAGCAGGTCTGGCACATCAGAAATTATCAGAGCTTGTAGAAAAATATGAGGTGGATATTGAGAAATCCAGACGATTGAAGAGGAGTTACAGATTAGAGTTCAGTTCAAACGACATTGCAAACATGAGATCTCCTGAATGAAAATTCAAACATGGGAAGCATTAGATAAATGGGAAGGCAGATGGGTGAAGAAAAGAGATTAGAAGAAAAGAGTCTGTGACTACAATCTCAGACAATCAGTAGACTGACAGTCCAGTAAAATATTACCAATGAGAGAAATTCCTGGAGGGAATTATGTTCATGGCCCTTGGAGCAGGAGTGTTATTTTGTAATTTACAAATGATTGCCCTAGAGCCTAGACTGAGTGAGCAGCCAGTGGAATAGTATCAACAGACAGACGTTTGTGAAACTTACAAAATGATTTTGGGAGTATGTAAATACTCTTTTAGAAATAGTGGTCCCAGCTGATTTGTGGATTGAATGCAAGAAAAGTGTTTACTGGCCACCGAGAGAGCCTCCACAAGATCTTGTTACAGGTGCGCCGTCTCCTGAAGTGATAAAAATCTATTACACAGTGACTGAATTTTTGAAAATGAGGATTTCCCCAAAATATATTGATTGGCAGAGAATGGATAGGGCAGCCCAGGAGAAAAAGGAGTCAATACATGCATATTATCAAAGGTTGTTGCAGACATTCAAACATTTAGTGGGACGGAGACAATTGAGCCCAATGACATGATTCATTCTGTGTGCAGGTTTGTGCAGAGGTTGAGACCCGAAATTGGTAACATGTGTAAGAGTCATTTGATCCGTTGGCAAGCAAAACTGATTGACGAAGTATTGCAGCTTGCTAAATATTGTAGTGAAGAAATTGACGTGAAACAGAAAAGACTGAGAGAAAAAGGCAATGGTGATACAGATCAGAGCAGCACAATCAAGGATGCAGGGAATTCCACAACAACAGGGAAACATGTAAGTGATACAGTGACAAGGAATGGCAAGAGGAAGAAGAAGCGATGATATAAATGGAAATTGTGTTGATCTGAATAGTAATGTTAATCCAGGTGATTTGCAGGTAATGAAGAAAGTGTTACCCTTGTCATGCATGCAGGACTCTTCGACACTGGAAGCAGGAATGTCTTTTGATGGAGCAGGAAGGTGTTATGCACACAAATGAACATAATTTTTCCACATTTGAGAGGACGAGAAATGGAAATCCTAATGTAAATGTTCAGAATATGAATAATCAAATGCAGATTCCGCATATGCAAACTACCCAACAGCAGATGCCACGTTTTTAGGTACCTCAACAGCAAAGAAAACAACAGATGCAAATGATGCCACAGCAGCAGCAAACACAAATATCTCAAGCTCCAATAGCACAGCAGCAGGTAGCAGTTCATCAGCAGAAAAAGGGACAAAGGTTAAGCCAAAATAATCAGCAGTTGATAACAGTACCCATTATACAGTGAGGATGAGTTGAGTGATGAAATTATAAGTCAGAGTTCGGATGAACAAGAATGTGTTCTAGCAACTTCATTAGAGGTGAATTAGAGTGGTCCCTATGTAAATGGAACAGTGATGGGTCATGACGTTTCATTCCTGGTTGACACAGGAGCTACACACTCTCCTGTCTGAACTGCCAAAATTCCCAATGTGCCACTTTCTAGGAGAACAGTACAGGTTGTAGTAGTAGCTAACCAGCACCTGACAAATTCAATTATTGAATTGATTCCTGTTAAAATTTGTACTTTTGAAGGCATGCACAAATTTGTAGTATGTGACTTAAGTCCAGTATATCTGCTGGGAAGAGATTTGTTGTGCAAATTAAAATGTTCTACTACTTGCACAAATTAGGGCATTGCCATTCAAACAAATAGTGATGATGAAGAATCGTGCATTTCATTTGGGTGTAATCTGATTAATGTAGAATTCCCATTGATTACTCTTTTCCCTACATTTACAGTACAGGACTTGCCAAGTGAACTACAAGGTACAGTTATTCTAAAGATGTGGGATCTTTCACGACAAGATACTGATTTAATTAAAGGAGGGGGAACCAGTAAAAATCACTGTTAAACCTAATGCAGTTTTTCCGATAACTCCCCAATATCACATTGCACCAGACGTAATTGAAGGAGTTACACCTGTAATACCAGATTTCATTGAGGAAGAAGTTTTGAAGGAAGTGCTGAGTAGCTCATGTAATTCACCTATTATGGGTTTGTCAAAATCTAGTGGTAAGTATTGCATTTTGCAGGATTTGAGAAAAATATACAACATAGTGGGGAAATGTGGTCCAGTGGTTCCTAATCCAGCAGTGATTTTGTTACAAATTCTGTGTGACGCAGAATGGTTCAGAGTTGTGGACTTGTCACAGGCATTTTTCGCAGTGCCTCTACATGAGGGTAGCCAGTTTCTCTTTTGTTTTAAATTCGGCAATTTTGTGTATTCCTAGTGTAGAATTCCACAGAGATTTTGTGAAAAAGAATTTAGAATCAATGGAAATGCCTTTCAAATCTACATTGGTTCAGTACATTGATGATTTGATGGTTGCTTCAAAGACACGAGAAGCATGCAGGCAAGATACCATTGCCTTACTAAATCATTTGGGTGAAAATTGCAATAAATGGCCTCATTACAACTTTGGTGGTCTTTTCAGAAGACCGCCGCATGGCGGTTGACAAAAGACTGCCATGTTGGCAGTCATCTGACCGCCGTATTAAGAGTCACACAGGGAAAACCGCCAAAAACCAGCCAAAAATCCAAAACCTCCAGGACACTGGAGGGTGGAAAAGAGGCTGTTCTACCACCAGCAATGCCAGCCCCACAACAATCCACCCACCAGATTACGAGCCACAAATCACCACAGTGGTTCTTCCATGGTGGAAAACCATTGGCAGCGCGAACCGCCGCAGCAAAAACCACATCAGGCAGAACACCACACCACAATCGATAGTATGAATACCCCACACCTGACACACATCCGGCACACCTACACAATGCACTATATAAACGCACCCCAACACAACCCACAATCCTTTGCAAGCAGAACGCCACTCACAGCCAGACACCAGCAAAAAAATGCTAACTAGCTAAACAAACAATAGGCACCCCTACACATTAAACTCAGCACGCATCCCACACATGCACAACACACAATTAACAAAACCACGCAATACACAGTCACCCACTCACATTACAGCACCCACACATCATCCCAAATATTATTCATCCTTTTAATCACATCCTCAGTGTCTTTACCACCACTACTACGTCCCCATAAAAACACCCACGTTTCACTGATGAGGAGTCTAGGGTCATGGTCGATGAAATTTTCAGGGTAGAGATACAACTGTTTTGAGCACAGGTCCAACAAACATTGATTGCCAGGAAAATGGACTTGTGGCAAAGGATAGTCGACAGGGTAAACTCAGGAGGCAGCCATCCACACTCAAGTGACGACATCAGGAAGAGGTGGAACAACCTACGGGGGGAAGGTGCGTTGCATGGCATCACACCACCAGATCGCCATGCACAAGACTGGTGGTGGATCCCCACCTCCTCCCCTACAGTTCACATCATGGGAGGAGGAGGTCTCGGACATACTGCATCCGGAGGGCCTCACTGGAATACCTGGGGGACTGGAGTCTGGTAAGTCCTTACAACTGTAATGTTTTACCACTGTATTGTCCTGCATGCCTCCTTACCACCCATATCCTCCTTAATTAACTAAATCACCAACAGCACCTCCCACCTATTTACCTAATTCCCCTCTCCTACATTCCACCACTCCACCCAGCCCAACTGCCCCACAGCCCTTAGCAATGGCACGTTAACGACTGCCTACGCAGATCTCTATGACTCTCAGAATGTACCAACACTACTTTTTGAAAATCTTGCATGTGCACAACACAATCCATTTCATGCATGTACAACTAAAGTACCAGCTACACCATCCAGATTTACCTAGTGAGGACCAGTACATGGCAATGACAGAAATGCAATATCACACTCACAACAGCATAGCAAACATAAAGCTACAGCTGAGTGACCATTCCTAATAGGTGCAGATCAAAGGCCCCAAGCCAGAAATAGACTGAACTGGTTTTGAAAGTAAGATGGCTGAGTGGACGCACATGCAAAACATCTGAATATAGGACTTTAATCCTTGCATCCTCACATACTGGGTTCCCACTAGGACACAAATGTGTATTGTACAGCTATAATTTGTGACATCTAGCAAGCCACACAAATCACTAGGTAACAGTCATGTCAATTATCAGACAATAACAGAACTCATCTGCTGTGCAATCTGTACCATAGCTGTATGACAGCCCCCAACATGTAGTATGGCAATCAAGTCACAGAGTAGTATGTACAACAAAAGTATGCTGTGCAGCATCCGTCAATGCCATTGCAGGGATTCGTGTAAAGCCACTGTCATGCATCTCATTAAGAGGTAATCTAACACACATGCCAAGCTGAACTCTGTGTCTCACTCCCTCCACATATAAAACTCAGCCATTGCCACCATGAAGAGGATACCAGACACTGCCAGTCCCCCTCAGGATGATGGTCCCAGTGAGGACAACACACGACAGCGGATGTCAGGACAACGACCAACAACTTGGCCCATCTGGGACACCTGGTCAGTCAACGACTTCCAGCCTCACCCTGCCCACAACACCCCCCACCAACCCCTGTTGCAACCTTATCACAAACAACCATTCGTCCCCCAACCTGTGTCCCAAGGCCAGTTCAATCAATTGTGCGCCCCACAGTACAGGGACGTGAGTCAAACCTTGACATCCCTGACAATGAAGACCCCATTACCACTGAAAGTGGGCACACCGTGCCAGGGGCACAGGCAGCTGGGAGTAGGGTGCATGGGAGGGATGCTGTGGACCAGAAGGTGGGGCCTCAAAGGGTCTCCACTGACCAGGAAACCATTTCCCAAGCCCTGGGAACATACCAAAGTTCCCAGGACAGGATGGGCCAAATAATCGCCATGTTGGGGGAGACTCAAAGGCTGCAGAGGGAAGACCACCAGGAAGTCATTCAGCAGTGGCAGGCACATAATGCCACCATGTCTACCATTGCAGGGGTGCCGGGGGACATCAATACCACCATCATTGGTTTCTCATCATACCATTGGGCCCCTTCCACTAGCAACCTAACATCTGCGGCAGCTAGAGGGATGGAGGCCCTGCCAGGGGAACCACAAGCCTCAGACTCCCCTCCCTCTGTAGCTGAAGAACCATCTCCTTCCACCCGACAAATGTGGACTTCCACCCAGACATCCAGCTGGAGCAGATGCCAAGACCAAAACCACTGCCAGTAAGAGATCTTCGTCTGAAATGTCACTCTTGTGTGCCACTGAGACAGCCTGTAGACTGTTCTGAGGCATGACTCCATTTTCCCATTATACTAGGGCACTGGACCTGTGTAACCAGCTGGTGCAGCTGCTACTCTGATGAATCCATCAACCATTACCTAGCTCATCATCCCTTTTTCCTTTTATCATTTTGATTATGAACTTATTAATCGTGATATGCACAATAAATCACAATTGAGCACAGCTACTGTATATGTGTATTCATTAATACCTCAACAATTGCCATGCTTGCCAACTGTGGTGAGATCATGCCCCCCTGCATCGAACAGCCAGTCTAATGGTCATCAGATGTAGCCTCTCACAGCATGAGACATAATACAGAGATGTCAGAGGACAGGTGTCCGAGTGGCAGCAATCCAGGCCAACACCACAACATAGCCAGTATTCCAATCTTCAAATGGAGCATTGCAGAGAGTACTATCAGGATGGAAGGCAATGTACAAATAAAGGTAACAGACGTCATGCCCATGGTAACCCATCTACAAAGCAGTGGCACCCAGAAGGAACCTATATATCACCAGGTCCAGACTCTTTACATACACACACCAAAGCTGCATAATCACATATCCCATGGTACACACATTTGACATCAAAGGACCCTGTACATTAACCATACACAAACATGGGGCCTATTCCTGGAGTAATGTTCTAATTGATTTGTCATTTTAACATCAGAATACAAACACATCTAGGCCCCATGGTCATCACAAACTACTCCACCCCCTGGAAGCCAGAGTCCATGATCCATTCTTCACACAAGTGCCACTTACTTCAACTTAGATGAAAAATGCCACTTCACATCCCACCAACCCCACTGGTAACAGGAAAGGACCAAACTGTCACATTTCAACATGTATGAATGGAGTACAAACAGATTTACATCCCACTGTAAATATATCCAATGTACGTGCTACCCGCCGTTAACAACTCTCATGTCTGTCATCTACTAAAATTGGCTACTGACAATGAATACCTCAAGCCATAGGTTGCAGAGGCAAACAGGAAAATGCAATTTAAGTGAGTGGAAGGAAAAAACGATAGGAGGATCCAAGAAACATAGCTCAAAACTGGATTGCCTATTCCAGAAGTGAATATTAGGATCACATGTAAAAATACATTTCATAGCTGACCCTCTATTACTGTACCCCTTACAATCTATCAGTCAGCTTCCCCAACTCACACATAGGCATTCAAGCTCATCACACCACCACTGATGAATCTAGTCAGGAGGTGTTATGGCACCCATCCACCTCAAAATGTGCACATGCAATAATTGTAAAGGTCCACTTCACATACCTGCAAGTCAGTGGAAGTACTGATTGATGAGCTCTGTCCTAGAGTCAGCTGCTCCTTCTTCCTCAGACTCTTCGTCACTTGCCATATCAGCATTACCAGCCACTGGTCCTGCTGCCTCCCCATCATCTGCAATCAATGGTATCTGATGTCTCAGGGCTGGATTGTGGAGCATCCAGCAGGCAACAATTATTTGACATACCTTGTGAGAAGAGTAGAGAAGGGCACCTCCAGCTTGGTCTAGGCACTTGAATCTTGCCTTAAAGAGTCTGAATGTTCGCTCTATTACACGCCTTGTTCACCTGTGGACCTCATTGAAACAGATTTCCCCTGGCGAGGCTGGGTACCTCGCTAGTCTCAACAGCCAAGGAAGGTTTGGATAGCCTGAGTCACCTGTGAACACAATGGTAGAACAAAACATAAATACCTGCAGCAACTACCGATGATGTAATGACAGGTGACATAACACAGAAACGCACAATACAATGCATATATACCAAGCATCCAGGTCCTCTGTTTGTAGTCATGTCATCAGATATGGGACATTGCTGTTCCACATTATGTAGGAATCCTGCACTGATACTGGATATTTGCCTGTGACTTGTGAGATGTACTTTTCTGCCAGAACCACCACCTGTACAGTGATCGAGTGGTAGATATTTCTGTTCCTATACACCAGTACATTGCCACTGGGAGGGACCAGGGCTACACGGGTGCCATAAATGGCTCCTATAACATGAGGAATGTGTCCATCTCATAGAAGTCTGCCTTCACAAATGCCAAATCTGCTCTTTGGGGGAACCCGGTGTAGCTATCCAGGTGCTTCAATAAGCCACATGCTACATCCTTCAACACCAGACTGAAAATGTGCTGAGACATCCCTGATGTTAAGGTGACAGTATTCTGAAATGACCCTGTGCCAAGGAAGTGTAGCACTAACAAGACTTGAACTATGGGAGGTATGCAACAGGGATTGCGAATGGCTGGCATCAGATCTGGCTCCAACTGTGTACATAGATCCATGATGGTACGACGATCCAGATGATATGTCTGGATGATGACATGCCTTTCCTCCATGGTTGCCAGGTCAACTAGGGGACGGGACACTGGTGGGTGTCTCACTCTCCTCATGGCAGGATAACTTGGTTGAGAGGAGAGAATGTACAATGAGTTATGCACACATCACCAACACATTGTGTATTACCTGACAACTAACATCTGTAGAGGTGGAGTAGGGCTTCCGACATATAATACAGAACACTGATATGTACCAAATTCGCCCTCATTGCTGCAAATTGGCTTACATGTAAATTGGAACATACATATGAAAGATATGTCATTGTACATGTGTGGGTGACTTTGCTGTCAATGACTCATTACACATATGTTTTGGTATCTACCTATATCTAGCCATGGCCTATGTACCACAGAGTCGCTTCACATTGTTCTCAACATGTGAACAGCCTGAAAAAGTAATTGTGTAAAGATTGTCACAATATGTTGCACAACCATGATGGCACAACATACGGTTACACTGAAAATAGGGGTAGAAAGTGACTGATCCAGATTATTTTGCACACCCATCTATTATATGTGCCCAACATGGCAGGTGCCTGACCTACTGTAGTGGACAGTTGGAAGTGACCTAAGTCTGCCGGCGGAAGTCATAATGGCCGTAGGCGGTCGCAACCACCGTGCAACTGGTCCTTGGTTAACAATGCTGCCTTTGGCAGACTGGGGCCAATGGGCATGACTGCTGGCAGTGACGGTCCTGTGCGTGGTTGCAGTGACCGCCATTTTCTGAGGTTTTGCTCACTTGACTCCTGACACTGTAGCCACCAAGACTTCCACAACATGAGCCGCTGTGTATTGCCTCTGGGAGCCATCATGCCACGTCACCTCGGAGAGCTCGATAAGCTAGTGGAGGAGGTCCTATGCCTGTATCAACAGCTATATGGGGCATCAGAGGAGCAGGTGAGTTCAATGGCCCGGCCATGTTTGGTAGGTGTTGTGTGTGACGTTTATTGGGGCATGTGAACTGCTGAGGGTGTAGATGCTTGCAAATGCCATGTTGTGAAAGCGTGTGAGCAGAGAGAATGGGTATGTGTACCTACTTACAGTGAAAAGATGTGTAGTGACCACTCCTATTGGTATGGTGCATGTCTACATGACTTTCTGTTTTTATCTGTGTCACCCATGTGGCTGAACACACATCAGAAGAAGGGGATCTGGCATGCCATCGCCAAGCAAGTGCAGACCCTGGGTGTCCACAGCCGGCAGAGCACCCATTGTTGCAAGCGGTGGGAAGACCGGACACGCTGGGCCCGAAAGATCGCTGAGGCCCTGCTGGGGATGTCCTCCAACGAGGGAGGGGTGTCCATCAGACCCTGACCCCACCCCAATGGCCCCCATTTTGGCAGTGGCCTACCCTGAGATAAACGAGCGTTTGAGGTCAGCACAGCAGCCACAAATGGGGTGTGTACTGTCTGTGTCCTTTTCCTTGGCTCTGGTTGTATGGTGTTTGCAATCACACTGTAGCAGCTGTGACAATGTTGTAGGTGCTACATGTATGTAGCTTAGTGGGAATAAATAGTACGGACATTGCCTGACTATTTTAGATGTACATCTGGCATTCATGCTTTGCTATTTATATGTTTATTTCACCTGTGTCAACAAATATCTATGACTGCATGTGGAGATGGTCAGATGACAATGCCACATGTGCTACTCCACCTAGCCATTTTTATGGTTGTAAGCTGCTGTTTCATCCTACCCATAGAGTATGCCCTGGTCTATCATTCAGCATATGTGCTCTAGTAGCTCTAAGGTGTCTGGGCACTCCCATCTGTCTTGAGCACCTGTATTTCCAACTGGGTGCCTGACATATTTTGTACAGGGGCCATGAAACATTAGTCCTGGTACAGATATTGACTCCATGTGAGGCAGAAATCTCAATCACTCTACAGATATGACCAGGATAGGTCAGTACATATGGGTCTGTAGATGTATACCCATTGTCCCATCAGCTTCATACTATGGGGTATGTGAAGGTAGAACAGGAAGGCTATTCCACTTTGGGTGCCCGATTGTGTCAAATTGCCTTTTCATGCATTGCCATGGCATTGACATATGGGCCAATCACATGGATTCCAATGGCTTTGTTCCCTAAATGATAAGTGGCTAGGCAGAGCTACCCCATCACTATATGCAATGTCCATGCTATGTGTGCCTATGTCCTACCAATTACAGTGCCACATAAGTTATTATATGCCCACATCATGTCTCAATGGTTACTTGGGGTCACAAGTAATAGAGTGAGTCAAACATTGCTACCCTCTGCGTAGACGATGTGGACAGTTAGTACAGGTATTGTCAGTGAATGACTTCTAACTTCAAGGTATGATGGCTTAACTGTACTACAATTTCTAATACAGGTGTTGCTGCTGGATATGTTGTCAGTGCAACAGCAGTCATGTAGTTCCATGTGTACACCATGTGTACATATCTCTTCAGTGGGATATCTGTGCTGTCTGGACTTAGGTACAGGTAATCACTTGGCAGGAAAGATGTGAGGGGTGCTGCTTGACTCATGTAGTAATGGGGTGGAACTGTAACAGCATGTCAGGTGGTATGTTAGGTGCCCTAAGAGGTATTAGTAGCTGGCTAATGTTTAGGTGTCCTTACAGAGCACTCAGTGATTGTCAGTGGATGTCTTGTGTGCTATACAGCCCACTGTAGCTACACATGCATGTATGATGTGATGTGGTGTATCTGTGTTCAGTGTCTGCAGAGGTTCCTCAGGAAGTTGGTACAGGTCACATGGCTGGTCTCCAGACAAGTATCATACACATCAGATGTCACCTGTGTGAAGTGTCTCATGTTGTGGCTACATCAGTGATTATTTCCATTATGGCATATATGTACATATAGGCATGCAGTTAGAATGGCAGGTGTTGTGTGTTCTGTGAATTAAGTTTATTAACTATCATGGGACATTACTTAATGGAAATGGACTGGTCAAGTGTAGATTCAGAACATGTATGTTATGTCGTGAACAGTGAACTGTTTTTCTGAAAGGTTATAGGAGTATAGAGAGTTTGATCCAGATTAGGACACATTTTCAGCTTCTGCAAGGGCAGGCTGACATAGCTTTACAGTGATTTGTTGGAATACTCCAGTTGTGCTACCTCATTTGGATTATGATGTGGGTGAGAGGGAAGGCATGAAGGGGTGGATAGGAATAACGTGTTGGGCCATGATGTAGGTTATGTGGGTTACTAGATGACATACCCTAGCCAGGAGATGTATAACCACAGTTGTCCTTGTTCTAATGTGTGTATGTGAAGAATGTGATGACCCTCTCTCTCTCTCTCTCTCTCTCTCTCTCTCTGTGTGCATCTGCATCGGCAGGTGAAGAAGATGGGGCAGAGGCGAGTGAGGATACTGCTGGCCATGGACCTGAAGTGCTGAGACCACCAACAGGGAGGGACCCAGTGGCCTGGAGGGCGAGGGGAGTGCCACGGGGGAGACCGGATCTTCTGCTTCATCATCCTCGGACTCCTCCTCCAGTGGACACTCCCTGGTGGTGGTGGACCCTTCTGGGACCACCCCAGCACCATCCTTGTCCACCACCCCCCTTACTACCACCGCCCTCCCTGCAGCTCCCCACCAAGTAGTCCGTGCCCACTCACCCAGGAGGGTGGGCGTCTCCTTCGCTGCAGGCACCGCTGCCCTCAGTGAGGAGGCTATTTACCTCCTGAGGTCCATCTCTGTGGGTCAGTTGACCATTGTGAATGCCATCCAGGAACTGACAACTCAAGTCTAGCAGAGTAATGCATTCCTGGAGGGCATTCACTGTGCACTGGACCTACAGAGATCCTTTCAGGCTCTGGCTTCCACACTGACAGCACCCAGTCTCCCTTGGTCTTCCATACCCCCTCCACCTTCATGTTCCCAAACCCAAACCCCTCTTCCCCATCCCAGCCAAAGCACACAGACATGCAGGCATCCACCTCATCATCCAAAGGTGCCGCTCACAGACACAAGCGCCACAAGACCCACCAACAGCATGCACACAGACAACACCCACCTGCAGACACACTAGCACTAACTACTTAAACTGACTCCCCCACCTTCACAGACACTACACTGGACACACCTGCAGACACCAAACCAACATTCACTGATGCAGCCACAACTCCTATCCTACCTACAGTCACCACAATGGCAGAGCCACAGACATCCACCCCAGTCACCACAGATATGCCTACATGCAGCACATCCACCATACCTACAGTCACCGCCCCAGATAGTCACCCATCCACCACATCATCTCCCAGCACCTCCACCACCCTCCTCCCAAAACACAAATGCCCACATTCACCCACCCAACAGACACCCAGCACACACAAGCATACTTCACACACACACACGCACCCAAGACCTCCACCAAAACACCTCTTACAACCAACTCCCTCTCCCTCCACTCCCAAACCCTTTTGCCATGATTGTCCCTGTGTGTCTAAGAATTCTTTTCTCTCGGAGTTGAACCTTCTTCCTACTCATCTCCCACCCAGTGTGACACCCAAAAGATCTGTGTCCTTCCCCAAGTCCAGCCCTTCCACCGCCAAGTCCTCCCCTGGCCCCCTGCAGGTATCCATGCTTCTCCCCCACCAAGAAGTCAAACCCTTCCAAGAGTTCACAGCCCTCCCCTCCCAAGCCCAAGAATTCACCTCTCAAACCTTACACCCCCCCAGACCCTATTCCCTGAGGTGCCTGCCTGCCCCCTTGATGCTCCTACCTGTGGAGGTTGTATGTCAGTCAGGAGTTAAGTAGGGGCACTGGAATGTGCTATATGTGCCAGCAGCACATATGTGTATGGACTGGCCTATGGCCTCTTATCTTGTACATAGTTCTGTATTATTTAATATTTATATCGTGCCATACACCTGGGCCAACCAGTTGTTGGTTCCAAGGTCAGATTTTTGTCCTGCTTTTCTTTTGTTATGCTTGTTTTGGTCTTGGCTGCTTTTGTTTATCTGTGAGTATGTTTGTGTATGTGGTGGTTGTGCTACCAGTTGTATCTGGCCAGCATTAGTTTGTGTGTGCATTGCATTTGTTCCTTTGTGATGGCTGTGTAGTGTGTGATGGGCATATGTGAGTTAAGGACATGGATTAATATTGATATTGTGTGTTGTGATAGTGTTGCCATGTTATTGCGAGTGTTGTGTATCCTTGTGTGGGTGTACTGTGTGTGTTGATTGTTATGTCAGATCTGTTGTGATGTGTGTTGGCAGGACATGACGTATGGTTTGTTGTAAGGATGTGTGATTGTGTGTGTTGGTTCTTTGGTGTTGTTAGGTTGTGGTGTATGTATGATTTGTCAAGTGAAGGTGTGTATTGTGGATGGATGACAGTGATTTTGTGGTATTGCGGTTGTGGTGTTGTGTCAATTGTTTGTGTTATGTGTTAAACTGCGCCGGTGCTATGTATCTGGGTGTTGGTGTGTGTTTGAAAGTGTGTTTTGGCTGTTTTGTGTGTACTATGCATGTAAGTATGTGTGTGTGTGTGTGTGTGTGTGTGGGTATGCATGTCAGTGTGAGGATACGTGTGTGTGTGTCACCCCCACTACCCATTCAGGATGTGTATGTTGTGTGTGCATAGATACATTGGCATTGTGCAACATTGACAGTTAAGTGTACGTACTCACAGTTCCTGTCGTCATTGTCGCTGGTTCCGGAATCGTTGGGCGCGCAGAAGCAGCGGGAAGACGTGTAGCTCAGGTTCAATGGTGGCTCAGGGCGGCTACGTGTTCCTGAAGGTGATTGTCTCATTTTATAGAGTTGGCTTCCTCCAGGGTTTCCGTGGTGACGTGACACACAGCAGAAACCTTGGCGGTGTGCTGCCTCGTAATCTGTCTGGCAGGAACATGATCTCCACCATCCTGAAGGTGGCTGCCATCGTTGTGGCAGTCTGACCGCACTGGCGGTGCCAGAGGTGGATTGGCTGTATTCTGTTGGGAAGACCGCCAGCTTGTTGGCGGTACGACCGCACCGCCAAAATGGCGGTCATGAGACCGCCAAACTTGTAATGACCCCCAAAGTGTCTCCATCAAAATTACAGTACTATCAAAAAGAAGTTTAGTACTTGGGACATCAAAAGGGAAAGGTGCAAGGAAAGTGTCCAGAGAAACGATTACAGGTATATTGCAAACGGGAGATGGCAGGATGTTTTTGGGAATGGTAAGTTACTGCCGCCAATGGATTCCCAATTTCTCTGTTATTTACAAGCCCTTACAAAGATTTACCCACAAAGAAATCACTGATCCTGTGCCCTTTGATGTAGCTTGCATGAAAGCTTTTACTGAGCTGAGAGAGAGTCTGTGCAGAGCACCAGCACTGGCAATGACCAAGTACACTAAACCATTTTCACTGTTTTGTCAAGAACACAATTGTTGTGTTCTTTCTGTCCTGACACAGGTAGATGGTGTTGTAAATCATCCTGTAGCATATTTTCAGCTACAGTGGATCCAGTTGCTGCTGTTTTACCAGGTTGTTTATAGCGAGTGGCTGCGGTTGGTGTTACTCTTGCCCAGAGTGAAAGCATTCTGATGGGACATCCTTTAACTGTTCTGGTGCCTCGCTCAGTTGAGGTCTTGCTTAATAGGACAAAAACTCAATACCTTATAATGCTTGATTGACACAAGATACAAATTATTGATTTTGGCATCACCTAAAATATCCCTAAAAAGGTGCGAAGTACTTAACCCAGCTACTTTATTACCTATAGGCACTGCTGAATCTGAAAATGTAAAAGAAATGGAACATGACTGCCGGGATGTTACTGAACTGTGCACCAAACCCAGACCTGATGTTCAGGATACTCTGTCAGAGAAAAATGATCAAATAATTTTTGTTGATCATTCCTGTTTAAGAGACAATTTGGGAACCTTGATAGCTGGTCATGCTTTGTGCACTATTTCTGGTAAGCACAAAGCTTCGTGGCTTCAAGGAGTATTTTCTGCAAAAGTGGCTGAATCAGAGGTTCTTACTAGAGCATGCTGTAGTTCATCACAGCTCAAAATTACAATGTTGGTGTTGTGCATGACTTCGGGCAGTTATGGCGCCAAAGAGGTTTTATGACCTCTTCTGGCTCACCTATCAGGAATGGTGACTGAATTCATAAGTTATTAGAAGCTTTACAATTACCTGAGAAAGTCACAGTTGTTAAATGTACCGTGCATCGCAAAGCAAATTATTTAATTACTATGAGTAATACATATGCTGATCAAGTTGCTAGATGCTGTGCACTTAATTGTGCCACTTTCAATGAAGAGAGGAAAAATGTAACAGATAATGATGAGACAAGTCAAAGTTTTCTGTTGACAATAGTTGACACTTGGGAAGAAATAAAAAGATTGCAAGATGAAGTTCCAGAAGATGAAAAAATAAGCTGGATAAAACTGGGTTGCAACCAAAGAGAATTTGTCGAAATTTGGGTTTCAAGTGAAGGGCAGGTAGTCTTGCTAAACTGTCTACTGACACAAATGGCTAGATATTATCATGGTCAAACTCACATTGGCAGAGATGCAATCATTCCTACATTTGAACAATCCTGGTTTAATCTGAAATTTAGACAGGTTGCTGAAGCAATTTGTCACATAAGCATTACATGTCAGAAAATGAATGTGAGAAAGAGAACTTTTGTCAATTTGAGTCACACTGGAAGATCAGGTGGTCCATTTTACCGAATGCAGATGGATCTCATTGAGATACCTGTGTGTGGTGGTTTGAGATACTTGTTGGTGAGTTTCTGTATATTTAGTCATTTGATTGAAGCCTACCCCACACGTAGCAATGCTAGCCTCACAGAAGCAAAGCTGTTACTTAGGGAGCTTATCTCAAGATTTGGGTTTCTGCCCTCTTTAGAATCAGATATAGGAAGTCACTTCAATAACGAAGTGATAAAAATGCTATATTCAGCCTTAAACACCGAGCAAAAGCTGCACTGTAGTTACTGTCCTCAAACTTCTGGATTAGTGGAGAAAATTAATGGTACTCCGAAAGCTCATTTGGCAAAAATGTGTGCACCCACAAGTCCGAAATGGCCTGATACTTTACCTTTGGTTCCGATGAGTATGCGAAGTACACCCGACAGAAAGACTGGTCTCTTGTCACATGCGATATTGATGGGCAGGGCCATGAGATTGCCAGCTGATCCTGCGAATGTGCTTGTAAGCATAATAGATGACTTGGTGCTGGATAACTGCAAGGGTCTAGCTGATGCGGTTCACTCTTTTTCTCACCAGGTGGAAGCAACATCCGTGTCACCATCCCAAGACCAGTGGCACAGTCTACAGGCTGGTGATTGGGTGGTGATCAAGAGGGACATGATGAAGACTTATTTGGAGCATAGGTAGAAGAGTCCTTTTCAGGTCATACTGGTGATGACAACTGCTGTGAAATGTGCTCGATTCCCAAACTAGATTCATGCAAGGAGTAGGTGACAGAAAGAGCAAGAGACTGCAGAAGTAAAGACAGTGCAAACTGGTGAAGATCCAGAATCAAGTACTCCTTTGACAGCTGAACTTGAGGTTAATTCTGATATTCACCTATGGGTTTGCAGCCGCCGAATTGGTCTCGGTGTTGGGACAACGTGCAGAAAATCTTTGCAGTAGTCCCTCAGCTCACATTTTCCCAAGGGGCCCTTTCCTTAATACAGGAGGGTCAACTTTTAACGAGGGCTTTATGTAAGTTCTTTATCTATTTTTTCATACACCTTACACTCACTTAAGGTTCCTCAAGTGAAGTCTAGGAGTTTATTTGGTTTTGGTCCTGAAGAAATGCAGACCGATCCGTAGGTCACAATATGGGTGTGAAACATGTTAACCACTAATGAGAGTTAAAGGACGAATTTTCCTTTCCCTATTTCTTTTCTAGGTTGAGTGGAGGAACATTATTTCCTTGATAAATGCCCTTGTTTTTAACCTTGACCCCCGTAGTGATAATAAACTGATTGACGGTAGGGCCTAGGGTCAATTTTAACACAGCACCTCCAGCCCTTCACTTCCCTTTGCAGGTTTGAGTCTACTCCTACTGCGGACTACGACACTTCTCAAAAGATCTCTGGCAAAGAGCCCTCCAGAGGGCCCTGTCGGGCATTGCAGCACCAGCCCGACAAGGAACAGGCCCAATGATGAAGCATGACACCTATTGGGTGTGTGAGGGCTCTTGCTTCTACTTATACAAGTGCCCAGCTGACCTGTGAATTCCCCTTGGAACAGTGTACCTAATTATTTTGTATTTGACTTTCCGGAGGATGTGCACTGGACCAATCTAAAATCTGCTTGTCCCTCTATTATATTCTCTAATTCTGATATTCCTCTATCAGCAGAATCAGAGGTGAATGTAGGAGGAGTCAAGTCTGAGCAGAAGGACTCTCCCAGAAGCAGCTGATTGTTAAAAAGAGATAAAACTAGTAGCTTTTCCTAAAGTAGCCAAAAGTGAAGTTTGGTTAAATCAAAATCATACAGATTTGACTCCTCCTGAAGTGGCTAGTGGTGCAAGTGAAACAAGTCAAAGAAGAGCTTGACAGATTATTGCTAGACCAAGAAGAATGGGAAGTCCAGTTATATCATCACTGCCTAGAAAAACTTTGAAAGGAGATAAATGGCTTTTCTCCCTTGCCCCTGAATAAGTTCCTGATGTGTTGCTGAGCATAAATAAGAAACCAGAAATAGCAGAAGAAACAGATCTGAATGAAAGAGAAACAAGTGCAGGTCGAAAATCAAAAACGAAAAAGAGTTGAAAGCTGAAGATATACAGGCCCTGAATGGCCTGAAAGTTGCTGTATATAATCGCAAGAAAACTGAAAATTATGTTTTATTTTTATTTTGGCTGCATAGTTAAGTTTATATTTTTCTTCCTTCCACTTTTGATTCTTTATAAGTCATTAATACGAACCATAATTGAAACAATGGGTGCAAGTATGTGTGTGTGGGATTGTCAGTTGTATGTGTGTTTTTAAGCTTGTTGTTGATTATGAGTATTTCTGATAAAGTTGGCATTACTAACACACCTTCAATATTAGAGGTTACTACACTGAGTTAGATAGATTATATAAAGATGACAATTACTTACACTTAAAACAACTGACAAGATCTTTCTTCTAATGTTTGCTATCGTTTGCTGTATGGATATGTTGAGACTATGGATGTGAGAGGATGTTATGTGTGTACACAAGTTCCTTTCTCAGTACAAGAAGGAATTACATAGCATGGCTTACCACTAATTTATGGGATCCATTGTAGTCTTTTAATAACAAGGCTCTATAGTCAGAAGTACATACAATATTTTCACTCAAATTTTGACTTACTCTTTTCCTTTGTTCCAGTTAACCAACACTTGAGTAGTATTGCTAAAGCTAGAAACAGAGATATTGTAGGAGGTTTCTCTGAGCCTACACTGACATTTGGTACTGCTCATGCTCACAGAAATAGTTTGACAAGTATACTTTCACCAGTTGAGAAAAAATGTCCGAGTCAAGCTGATGATAGAAGTAAGGCAATTAAAGAGAAAATAGAGAAGGGCTTAGCAAAACGCAATTATAGGAATCATCTTGCATATAGTGTAATTAAGACGCAAGGGAAGGGTACCTTAGGCCCAGCATTAGTGAACTCTTGCCTCTATCATGTTCCTGATGCTGATCGCTGATGACCTACTGTTCCAGTGATCTGCTGACGAAGACTCTGATGGCTGCTGTCTCATTTAGGAGAGGAATAACCAATGTGCATTTGTTTTCCTTTGCAGGTTTTTCCCTTAGATATCCAACAGCATATTTTTGTTAGAGACATAGTTAGATGTTTTTTCAAATTAATTTTTGTCTTATTTTTTATTTTTGCATGTGACAAAGCCCAGCCCCACAAATGTTTTTCGAATTAGAATTTAGTAGCAAATAATTAAATTGAATGTTTATTAAATGACTGTGATTGATTCAACTGCACAACTAATTAAATCTGTTACTAATTCTGTTGCTATTCTGTATCATTCTTTTGGAGAGTTAAGTGGTAATTGCACTTAATAGGCTAAGAATCGTCAAACACTTATAGACAGCTTGTGTTGTTTCTGTATTGCTATCATTTTGTTTTGCCCATTATTTACGTGACTTTAGCAATATTAATATAAGGGCAATAAATGTTTGAACTTTATTAAATTGGTGTAGTGATTCATGGCCACATAGGTCATGGTGTGTATAAAGTATTGACTCCTTATTGCAATTCATTGTTGTTTATGGCTATTGGTCCTTATTGTTGAATTTGATGATTTTATTACTCCTGTCTGAGTCAAAAGATTTGAGTCTACGTCTGAGGCTAGTAGATGTAACTGCCCTTTTACGTGTCACCTAGCCTAATTTAGAAGGCCACATGCCCACAGCTGCATAAGTGTCTTGGTAACCAAGTCAATCACAAAGGTCAAAAGGGCTCGAGGATGCAAATCTGTTAGAAGTAATCAGTACAAAAGGATCCGAAGCAGTCCTCTGTCGGTCAATGGCATGGTGTTTTATAGGCTGCTAAGGTGCGTAACTCAGTGATTCTGGCCTAAAGAAAAAACCTAATGGTAGAGCCAGGATGGAAGGAGGTTCACTGATATTGGACAGTCCTGTCACCTATGTGCGTCCCCAAGGAGCAGTGCAGCCCCAGCCAATGGGTGGCCTTGTTTTTAGGTTGAATGTGACTAAGATGTTAGTCTGTACCAGTGCCACATTGCCTAGCACCACCACGCAAGGAGTAGCCTCTGGGGTAAGTTGATGACCACCTCAGAGTTCGGTGTGGACAAATACTTTATATTTATGGTGGCAAGACCCTTTCCTTTTGCCTTTTTGGTGCTCGCTGGGAAGAGTTAGTATTGCTCTCCCTTAGCTCATTTTCGGAAGAGCCACCGCCTCTCCCACTGTCAAATTGACTAGTGAGCTTGGTGGGGCCTTAACTCCTCCCCCCGTTGACCTGGCATCTGGGAGGGTCCCGTGGTGGGGTCCTCCTTTCTTATGGCTTCTTGATCTGCCACTCAATTTGGAAGTAAAGTATCTAATTGATACCGAGTAGTCATCCATTTGGCTATAACCGTTTGCTCAGTAGAGCCAAGTCGGCTATCAAGAGAGTCAAAAGGCTTTTTAATTAGGCATTCAAATTTTTAATTAAATGTATCCAATAGCTCCCAAACCTTTACGCACTCCGTGCATTGGCATAGGGTCCGATGAAACATCCAGGGACTTCTCATTATTGGAATTTTAAAAAATATAGCTTACTTAACTTTTGGAGCCACCGACTCCTTTTTTCCCCCCTTAGGTGCAGGAGGTTGGGGATCTAGGATTATTTTCTCATGTGGTGAAGATAGGACAGAAGATGATGAACTATTGCCTGAATCTGCATGATGTCATGACAAGCCGGCATGGTGGCAGTGCTTAAAGCTGCATTAGTTGCCAGGGGGCTGTTGCTCGCCAATAGTGTCAACAGTAGCAGGTGCGGCCAGCTTAAAGAGGTCTTGACCGGCATGTATACACAAGGAAGTACCTCCTCAACATGGACAATCTCATCATTGAGGGCCCCGACCGCAGATGATGAAAAGGATAATATGCTGGAGTTACCCATAGTGCATAAGCAGAGGCCCCACCCGCCTGTCAACACCTTTTAGTGAGGGTTTGCGGGCAATGAATTCCTTTCTTCTTGACCCATTAATCACATTGAGTCACGTTATGTCTGCTCACAAGCCACACTCGGGCTGCAAGCTGACCAACCTTAGCGAGATGACCCCCCTCCCAATCCCTCACTTTGTCGCGTAGGCTCTCATTATCCTAATTAGACTACTGGATTTTTGGGCAACAAGATCGTTTGCAGTGTGGGGGACTAAGTCTAACCCATGGCGGAGGACCCTTGTCACCCCAAATCCGGGTTGAGCTCTGGCTAACTAGCAGTGCCTCATCTCTCCCTAAGGGCAGAGACAATTAGGCAGCTGAGCGCATGACATCTTAGTGCTTCCCAGGGAAGTCGTGGTCACTCAGATCCCAACCAGTTCTCTCATACACAGTGTGGTCTCATATATAAATGACAAAGGCAGTTTGAGTTTTATAGATTGGCTTAATAAAACGACTGCATTTTAGATAACAAGGTGTGAGCCGCAATAACCAGAACCATACAACACAGTAGGATTGAAATAGTAACGAGGAGAGTGAAACATAAGAATAACGCTATCATAATGCAACTAGATTACGTTATCTCTCCTAAGTTCTATTATGAGCACATCATGTTAAGCTCTAAACCTGCCTTTCAGGTTCCCCCGGGAGGACATCGACCCTCACACCTGAGCAAAGGCCTGCAATCGTGATCAGCATCTGCAACAGGGCAGTCAGCGTCTAGTTGTGGGTTCCTGTTCGTAATCTCCCTCTTACGTGTATCAGGACTAGGAAGTGTTTTTATAACTAACACACCAATGTTCTAAGAAACGTCCCTACGTAAGAATGTGTACTTTCTACGCACCCTAGAGACTAAACTTCTACCACGTCTATCGGCAATGTACCAGACTGTATCCTTGACTGAAGCACAGAGCGAGCAGGAATGTATTGTTTGAGAACTTCAGTGCTGAAGTAAGCTAAACAGTGTGATAGAAGAAAATAAAACAAGACAGTGAAACTTGTTATTGTAAAATAACAGGGCGAGGTTAAATAAAATGCATCTAGGACAAAGTGCACAGAGGCCTAATACTTTAAGCAGACGCGCAAAGGCTACATTAAAATATGGCTACACTACCTCCTCCCCTTGTCGGTAGAAAGCGGTTTAAGCCGAAGCTAAAAATGCCCTAAGCTAAAAATAATTAAAACACTATAGAATTTCAACAAGTTATGAGGACACCAAGGCACATCAGTCCTCAATTTAAAAATAAGCATGTGGCAAGAGCCAAATTCATGTAAGAGTGTCAATTTAGATGATCCAAGTCAATTAGTGGTCATGGAAAGCAGGAGGTTCTCCACTTCGGCAGATGACAAAACCGGAAAATCCACGCCAAAGACTATCAAGGAGCAGGTGTGTTCCAAAGCCCCAGAATCAACCAAGGCGGCATCCCGGACACAGTCCGTGAACTAGTTAATATCAACTTCCTCCAGGAAGGGTAACTCGTAATCAGCCTCACGAAGCAAACGCAGTCGCAGCGCGCAAGTCTGGGAATGAGCCCTCATCGGGAACATCAACAGAGCAGCATCAACCACTGGGGGGCGTTGCTGTGAGAGACAGACGACTAGTGCATGTTCAAAAGAGCACCAACGGCACCGATACACAGGCTGCACACAATCCAAAACCGGTCGGAATGACAGAGACCAGTCCCACCCGAATGTTCCAGGAGTGTTGCTCCAAAGTGCTGCATCATGCGTTCACGACACAGCCGATGATGGGAGCGCCCACATTCGTCCTTGTTGTGGCGGGACAGCCATTGCGGAAAAACAACAGCAGCAGCAAATTCCAGCTAATAAAGCCAAAGTTATCGGAAATCCCCCAAAAATGCTTCCAAAAATCGAAGGTATCAAACCAAATATGGAAGAGAAGGTATGAACGAAACCAACACCAACGGCTTTGAAAAAATGTGCTAATCCAGCTGTGCTGAAAGCATTAAATATACGTCCCACGAGTTCACCAAAGTGGCTCGGAAAGTTGGTATTTAAGAGGGACTGTATTTCTGCTGACGACCTTGCCACCTGAAGTGTGTAGGTCTTGCGTGCAGATGTAAAGGCCACGTGCTTCTGAAACAATAAAACCTTTAGTCTACTTAACTTGTCGAAATTCACCTTGGAAGTAGCAATATGAGGCCAAATATCCGCTACCTCCCTTAATTTAGTGGGGGGAAACAACACATTCCCGCAGCAAGTAACGACCTTAGTGACTGAAACAACGTAAACAATTCCGGCTCGCATACCACAACAGTCTTCAATATTGAGGACGTAGCTGCCGTTTGAAAGCACCTGGAATGTGTGTTTAATCAAGGGGACTGGAACTCCCTTCAGATAGCAAGCCAAATTTGCAACCGAGGCATTACATGCCCCATGCAAGGACAGCTGCTTATAAATCATCGAATGGCTGACTGAAGTCTCACATTCACTACTGCTAAGAAAGACTTCCTTCATGCCATTGAGGCATTTGTACAAGAAGGGAAGCTCCCACACCTCATGGATATACCTATCTCCCAGCTTTTCATATCTGCCGACCGGAACATGTTTCAACCAAGATGTGAATTGTAACGTGGCAATAGGCAGATTAATAACCCCGTGTATCAACCACTCTGCAGACGGTATTTCGGCCACGGTAAAAGGCAACCTTTCTAATTTTTCCAATGTTGAGCATGACATAAGTCGCCTCCTTCTTAGCCATTAGTAGTTGTTGTCGCATTAAATTAAAGGAAAAAAATATATCCCTGGCACTGATGTGCTGCCACTGAACGCGACCCGCCTTCAGTGTCTGAAGCGTCCAACCCAACTGCATAACGGACCTGGTCTGACTTTGTCCATGATATAAAGAAGACATATCAGATCGTATATTGTCTATAGCAGAAGAGACAATGTTGTTAATCGTATATATTTGGTCGGACAAGGTGTGAATTCCATTATCCACAACAGCTAATGCCTTTTTCAAATTTTCCTGATCTATCTGCCTTAACCGGGCTGCAGCCTCCTGCTGGGAAAGTTTCCATATTTCATTGTACACTTTGTACAAGAAACGCTTCATACGTGGTGTCTTCGGGCCTGACAAAAAGTCTTGCAAGTCAGTGTTATTAGACAGGAGTGTGAGATGTGTCTTAACTGCATCTAGTGAGGATGATGTTAACCACTGTTGGCACAATTTTCCCACACTATATGTAGTAATCATTTCAGCATGTTCTGGTGATATATAGCGAGGGTCTGCCCTATTCGCCCTGAAACCCCCAGATGAGGTGACAAAACGTTGATGACATCCATTGGTATCTATAGGCCACAATAACCACCCGCCCGGACGTGTCAATGAAGTGTTAAATGTACCATTCTGGACCCAGTCTAAGTTCACCAAAACTGGCATTTATGTATTTCTGCCAGTTATTAATTTTTGCCGGGACTGGTATACTAGGCACGTTCAATTCTCTAATTGTTGCTAAGCCCAAACAGCTAGACTGTTGTACTGTTTCATTCAAGAAAATAATTTGGACGGGAATGAGACATGCTCTAAACAATGTTTCTCTACCCCTTGTTCCCCAAACACTTTTCAAATCAACATTATTTGACCAATATTCATAACCTTCAATCGACAGTCGGGAAACAAAAGAATCTGAAAATATTAATTTCGTATTAGTCAACAACACTTGCTTATCTTTAGATGGAGTTAACTTAAAATAATACGACTTAGCGTTCATTTGATTATGCCCAGAAAAATACTGAAATATGTCACAATAAAAGTTTTGGAACTCCCTTGCGGGGGAGTTGGGCAATGCTCCCATTGGGTATAGTCAAATATTGTTTTTGGACTACTTGCTTTATGTATAAAATGGTGCCCATAATAATTATAACAAAACATGTCAACATAATTCTCTTTAAACTGGTAAACGTCTTCATGTTCATAGACAGTATAATATTGTAATGAGTCATTATAGAATTAACTGTCTTCTGATCCCAATCATCAGATACAATGCCTGGTATAACGATATCATTCATAGATAACTTTAGGACATACGGTATTTGAATTATCTCAGTGGGACCGTATGTATCAAACATTACTTTATCCCACACAATCCCATCAGGAATTGGCAGCGCAGAAACGTTCACAAAGGACAAGTCCCTTCGAACCTTATGTGATGAAAAATGTGGCTTCAACACCTCCTCCACCTGTTCAACCGCTGATCTCTCACGAAGAAAATGACCATGTATCAACAGAAAAAAGGTAATAACAAACCCTATCCAAAGAAAGAATGCGGACAGTCAATAAGAGCCACAGATAGCTCCAAGGGAAAACAAAATAGGTATCTTTAAGCCAACACATCAGCTTACGTGGACCTGACAGGTCAGTAGTCGAAGAGGCAAACGAGTCCGATAGACCATCGTTGTTGTTGGCAAAGTACCCAGAGGCAGTTCGTACAAAAGGTGTCATTGTATTCAATGGAATTGGTGTTTCTCACGGTGGCACACTGTAGATAGCCCCACCCGCCACATCAGTAGTCATGGTGACTCGATCAAATGTTTCTAAGTTATTTGTTGTCAGTGGAACTAAAGCGAGATCATCGTCCACCCTCCCCAAGCTCGGAGAGGCAACAGTGTTGATATAGATAACTTGAAGCCAAACATCTTCCCCAGTAGTGAGAGGGATTTGGGAACTACTGGACGTTCCTCTTGGTCTGCTGTGCAGAATAGGCCACATGTTGTAACTTGACATTATCAATAGAAACAAAGCGATTTTCTTTTGCCCCCGGCAACGGTGGTAAAACAACAGTTCTTGTTCCGTGTATTCCCAACACAGGGACAGGTGCTCGATAAGAAGGGCCAAATTCCTTTTTCACTGCGACCTTTTCACGCACAAGATCCCAGACTCTGGGAATCCAACCAGTAGGTGTTACTGGCACATCCTTAATTCCTGTGAAGGCAGCACTTTTAGAAGAGTTATAGAGCTGTAATTCCTGCAAAACAGTGACACGATCATTTATGTCAAAGGGCGTTTCTGCCGCCTCCACACCAGGACCATCAAGATCCGGAACAAACATGCGTGTTCCGAACATGCACTCATATGAAGTACGATCCCCCCCAGGGACCTTCTAGGCAGGTTATTCAGTGCTCTCTGAACTCCATACAGGTGGGTTAACCAACTACGACCCGTACCTAATACTCTGGCTGTTAAGGATTGCTTTAAATCGCGATTTAATCGCTCCACTACAGAATTTCCCTCGGGATGAAATGGAGACGAGAACTGGAGCTGGACCTCCAACTAAGCCATGGTGTCCCTGAATGCCCTTGAGGCAAAAACAGGGCCCCGGTCCGAATGGAATGCCGCAACTGCATATGTACCGATAAAGATACGCAAATCTTTAATAACAGTTTGAGCGTCAGCCGAGCGCTGTGGCCACACCCACACAAATCTGGAGCAAGAATCAACAGCGACTAGTATATATTTGTATGCACTATCCGGTGTTAGTGGACCGCAATGATCCAAATACACACATTGTAATGGTCTGTTAGATATTAAGAGGGGTGTCTGCGGCGGGCGCTTAGCTGTTGAAACTTTAATCTGTTGACAGATGTCACAACAAAGGGCATACTGCTTAGTCTCTTTATAAAGACCCGGCCACCAGTAACAGGCCTGTAATAGCGAAATTGTGGCGGCCAGGCCAGCATGGGCAGATGCCACTCCCTCATGCTCTGCATTAATCAATTGTGGTCGTACAACTTTATTGGGGATCTCGCGTATGCCAACACTAGGTATTTTAACCTCAGCGTTGAGCATACTTCCCATGAAGTATTGATATTTATTAGGAAATCCTTTAGGAAAAGGCGTGCCATCAGCCGTAGCTTTTATGGCAGCCAGAATCTCTGTGTCTGGTATGGAACTCGAACGAGTCACTGCGGCCACAGTGGCAACAGCCACTGCCAACTTGGCGACTTCATCAGCTAAAGTATTCCCAGCAACGTGTATTCCAACGCGCTGGTGTCCAAGAGTATGTACAACATGTACTTTGGGTAGCTTCTCCTTCAGGTCCGCTACCTTCCCCCACAGCAGTCTGTGTTTTATGGTGTTACCCTTTGAATCTCTGAACCCATTCAAGCGCCAGTAATGTAGGTATTCACTAAAAGACTGGACACAATAATACGAATCACAAACAATCAGTGTGATCTGTGTCGGATTTGTATGTTCTAATGCCATCAGTAGAGCTTTCAGCTCAGCCAATTGTGCTGTACAATCCCCTAATGTTTGTGTATAAGTATGTTGGGGGCTGAATTCTTCCCCCTCCATACGGCCACTCACTACAGCACATGCAGCAGACTACTGGTGTTTTGTCTCCACCGCCGGTTGCACAGAGCCATCGGTGTACATGACTACTTGATATTGATCAATAGGCAGCGTGTCAGCGGGAACTGGATATTCAACTTCATATTGCAGAAATTCCTGAGTTTGTAATTTTGGGTCAAAAATGTAATCTACATCAGTGGCTGTTAAAGACATAGTCCATTGTATCCATCGCGGGTGTAGTGCTTTTGCGTTAGGAACGCTCACTTTTGTAACGGCCTCTAGGGCCGGAATAGGCGAAAAGACTATAATGCGTTTACCCTGGGCAAGAGGTCGTTCCTTAATAACAGCCAGCTGTACTGCAGTGAGAATTTTCTCTGTTGGTGCGAATCGTTGTTCAGCAGCCGAAAACAAGTGGGACTTGTATCCAATCAGGACTGTCTCACCTTCATTAAATGTGACATACGTAAACCCAATGGCCCCAGCTATCACCCTGATGATGAAATGCGTCTTATTGTCCCGTGTATGTAAATGTTTTGCAGCAATGAGATCTGTCTGTAACTCCCGAAGAGTATGTGTATGTTCAATTGTCCAAAATTTGCTAGAAAAATAAGGACGGATTAATTTGTATAAAGGTTTTATGCATGTAGCATAATCAGGAATGTATGTTCTGCCAAAATTTAGAAAGCCCGACAATGATTAGAGTTTCCTAATCGTATTAGGTCATTGCAATTGTGCACATTTTTCTAAAAATTGTGGCGCTAGGCTCTTACCTTCATTCGACAGCTCATATCCCAGGAATAGGACGCTGAGGAAGGCAATTTTAGATTTTTTGAATTTACATTTGGAGCCAATTTTGGCAAACCCTACATCAATGCGGGCTACCCATCTTAAATGTTGTAGTAACTCGTCATCCGTGAGATATATATAATCTACATATGACAATGCTTCAGGGTCCAACTCGTGTAAAATTGCAGTCACACGAGCGTCAAACAGTCCCGGGCTATTCTTATACCCCTGAGGTAAATGACAGAATTTTTTCTCGGAGCCTAATGCGCTAAAGCTTGTCAAATCCCTGCTTTCGGGTGCTATATTCTGGCAGAAGAAACCATTCGAGAGGTCTAAAGTTGTTTTGTATTTTTTCTGCACAATGTTATTCATCAGTGCAGCGCTATGTGAATTTTGTATAGCATATGTACGTGTATGTCCGTTCAAATGTCTGTGGTCTAAGACTATTCTATATGAATGGTCCAGTTTAGCTACAGGGAACAAGGGATTATTCATCGGTGAGACACAGGGTTCAATTACTCCCTGGTATTCTAGTTGTGTAAGTATTTCCCTCAACAGTGCCCTTGCTTCATGTTTTATGGGATGCTGAGGTTCACCTTTAGTCAGAATTACATGATATGGAGAATCCCTATCCCACCCTACGTGATTTCTATACAAGGCAGGTGCTTGTGCTAGAGCCCATTTGATGCAATAGGACTCAGTGAGTTCCCCTGGAACAAGTGGTGAGAACGAAGGTTTAATAACCTCCTCCCCAACTGGGCAAGTGCGAACAAAGTCAGGCAGCCGATCCTGCTCAGCCAGCAAAATGTCATATATCTTGACTACACGATCCCAAAAGATCACGTTTATAGTGCGTTCAATGTCTCCTTCCAATTGTAAAGTCACTGTATACACCCTATCGGGTTCAGAGACAAGCATATCTGCTGTTTCAACTTCTATGAAGTCATCAGTTGCATTCACCTCCAAATGCTCTAGAAGATTCCGGCAAACTATTGTGACCTCTGCCGCGCTGTCTAGCAGTGCTAGTGCCAAAGTCTTGTTCTTCAAGAGAACTCTCTTCCTGTGTGGCATGTCTAACTGAGACTGCCGCCACCTTTTTCTTTTTAAACTGTTGTTTCTGTTGTATCGGTTTCTCTTCCTTCTTGACAGAAACCTCCGAAGAGCGTTGTGATTCCTGTCTTGGTTTCGCGTAGTCTGCTCTCCGCTCTGACCGCCCACCTCTCTCATTTCTCTTTTCCGATGAGTCCTGAAAGGAACGAGATTGGCGTGTATCAGTGTATTGATATCTATCAGGCGTTTTCAAATTATCCCTATTTCTGAGATTATGCCTATTTTGCGGGGTCTCCGTACGAGGAGATTCTCCCCTTTCTTTTTTAGGTGTCTGTTGTTTTTTTCTCCCAGCACTTCTTATTACCCTCAGGTTGTTGTTTAGCATTGTCTTTACTAACCTTTCCCTGAAACTGTGGTTTTTGCGGTCTAGCCCCTAGGCTATCTCGACCAATGCTGGAATATGTTTCCGCTATTATTTGAGGCAGTTCCCACTCCTGATCTAGTTGTGGGACGTCACGAAGACACATACGCACCGCAAGTGCAACTGCCTCCCCTTTAAGATTACTTAGTATCATTGAAGAAACCGTGGCAAAGTTGCCCATCAGTTGCATTCCTAAATCTAAGGCTGGGGCAGCCCCGTATTCATCCTGAATCTGTTTAAGCACTTCCGGTAGGTTCGCTAATGTCGGTGTACCATGTGCCGTTGTGTAGAGCGCGGCAAACACCGTGCCCCATGTAGTACAATGTTCCACAGTGGGAACCATGGCAAATGGTAAACACATAGTTAATATTCTATGTTTGTTCTGAGGTCCTGTATGGGGAAATACCGCCTCCAG
This sequence comes from Pleurodeles waltl, assembly GCF_031143425.1. NCBI lineage: Eukaryota > Metazoa > Chordata > Amphibia > Caudata > Salamandridae > Pleurodeles > Pleurodeles waltl. The sequence goes on along the minus strand of NC_090437.1, from coordinate 977,432,037 downwards.
CGTATTAATTTTCTGTGCCAGCCAAAATGGAGTCTCCTTCCGCTTTGCTGGAACTTTACCCATAATAGAGCGTACAGTCGCCGGGTTTATACCTGGAGCTACTGCATGTTGTTGTGCTGGAGCAGCACGCGCTGGGTTTGTATTTAGTGTCTGCATCACAAATTGTACTAAGCGTCTATATGTAGCCGTTAAGTCTGTATATAAACGACGAACTTCAGCCACCGGCATATTTGCAACCGCAGGATGTGGTGTATATGTGGCCAATAAAGGCCAGGTCGGACCATCATTACTCAGTGGACCTAACCTTACTGGCAATATAGTATGGGGTAGGGCACCATCAAGCCAATTATTATGTTCTTGATAAGATAGAGGTATCTCTAGGTCTGTATCTGTACTGGCCAGGCGCGTTCCCAACCATATATGTGTGAAATGCATTTATATTCCCATCAACTGCTGGGAATGTGACCCAAGAGTAAAAAAGTTCTATTCTATAGGCTGCATTGGCGGCCACCACAAACGTGACTGGACCGCACTGGATCGTAAGACAATGTGCTGTGAGCGGCTGTCTCATATTAAGAGCTATTTGTATTACCTGGGGATTCGTCATTAGAAAAACAGCACTGGTTCAGAGAGGGCACACCAAAACGGGGTCTTTCCTTTTAAGGTTCAAGCTTGAACAACCATCTGCTATATTTAGGGTTACCTATATCGCGCTGGTGGAAGTCCTCAGTGCCACGGACGTCTCCGTTAATGGAAGTGAGGAATCAATATCATATATGAGACCGAGAGAGACTGGTGGACCTGAAAATTAGAGCCAGACCAAACGCTGGTGGCGCCATGTCGCATAGGCTCTCATTATCCTAATGAGACTACTGGATTTTTGGGCAACAAGATCGTTCGCAGTGTGGGGGACTAAGTCTAACCCACGGTGGAGGACCCTTGTCACCCCAAATCCGGGTTGAGCTCTGGCTAACTAGCAGTGCCTCATCTCTCCCTAAGGGAAGAGACAATTGGGCAGCCGAGTGCATGACATCTTAGTGCTTCCCAGGGAAGTCGTGGTCACTCAGATCCCAACCAATTCTCTCATACACAGTGTGGTCTCATATATAAATGACAAAGGCAGTTTGAGTTTTATAGATTGGTTTAATAAAACGACTGCATTTTAGATAACAAGGCGTGAGCCGCAATAACCAGAACCATACAACACAGTAGGATTGAAATATTAACGAGGAGAGTGAAACATAAGACTAACGCTATCATAATGCAACTAGATTACGTTCTCTCTCCTAAGTTCTATTATGAGCACAGCATGTTAAGCTCTAAGCCTGCCTTCCAGGTTCCCCCGGGAGGACATCGACCCTCATACCTGAGCAAAGGCCTGCGATCGGGATCAGCATCTGCAACAGGGCAGTCAGCGTCTAGTTGTGGGTTCCTGGTCGGAATCTCCCTCTTATGTGTATCAGGACTAGGAAGTGTTTTTATAACTAACACACCAATGTTCTAAGAAACATCCCTACGTAAGAATGTGTACTTTCTACGAACCCTAGAGACTAAACTTCTACCACGTCTATCGACAATGTACCAGACTGTATCCTTGACTGAAGCACAGAGCGAGCAGGAATGTATTGTTTGGGAACTTCAGTGCTGAAGTAAGCTAAACAGTGTGAGAGAAGAAAATAAAACAAGACCGTGAAACTGGTTATTGTAAAATAACAGTGCAAGGTTAAATAAAATGCATCTAGGACAAAGTGCACAGAGGCCTAATACTTTAAGCAAACGCGCAAAGGCTACATTAAAATATGGAGACACTACAACCTCCCGTTAGACACTGCTTCCCTACCCCTTCTCCCCCTGTGCAGCAATTCCCATAACTCACCTCCAAGGTGCAAGAAGGGGCATACTGTGTTTGGGGACCCTATATTCAAATTAGGTGGGGGGAGCGTGAGCAGGTACAATGCGGACATGGAGCAACAAGCGATGAGGCGGGGGTGTCAGGCCTGCCACGGTGGTCGTGGCACGCGCACCTGAGCCAATTCTGTGGGCTTCTTGCATGTGCCAAGCACCCGCCGCCAACGGTAGACCGACAACTCCTCTAGCACAGGCTTCAGTATTTAGTAGTCATTGTTTGCATGACACTGCAGTTATGTCTGTCAATGTTTTGAGAAGCGTGACACACTAGAGTAGGTTTATCATATCTGAAAACTAGAAAAAGTGCAGTAAAGGTCAGTGGATTTAGCTTTTTTACTGACCAGTTCTGCTTTTGTTTATTTTCACACACAGGGCAGAAATTCATAGGTACATTCTTGCATCAAAGATGAGTTTATCTGGCTGTGCAGATTAAAGCTCTGAGAGCAGCACAGTCACAGAATTGCAGGAAAACATTTTGAGTAATGACTCATTTTCTGTAAAATACAAGCTTTAAAACTAGAAGAAGGCTTAACACATATTCACAGGGAAAAATGTTTCAACTGTGAATTACTTCCCAAATTCACAGCGCATAATCAGTTTGTTGGATATATAGGTTCCTTAGAAACAGGTAACTGAATGGCTAACACGGCATCCTTTCTTTTTTTGTGCTATAGAAAAAAATGTCAGTACTACTTTCAGAGTATTAATCAGCACACCTGACAAGCTCACCCTTTGGTGTTGCGGTTCATGTCACCAGAAACTGTTAATGGCACCATAGGTCAACATGACACAGTTACCAGTTATGTCTAACTAGAGATCGAGAGAGAAACAGAAAGAGGATACTGTGACCTATGCCATAGATTACAGAACACTGAGGTGTACTCCACAGCCTAGATTAGGTAAGAGAATGCTGTGAGGTAAGAGTCAGAATGTGGGGCTAAAACAGTTGAAGGAGATTGTCAATTGGCGGTGGCTTGGGGACCTGAAATGCAGTCATCTCTTACCTGTATGTTGGATCCTGTCATCTATGAGGGAGACACCACATTTTGGCAACGAGGAGGCAGAACAACCAGCGCCAGGCACCTCATCAGCTGTAGCATTTATCTTCTTAGAGAAAGTATCTGTACAGTCAGCCGCGCAGCGACAAAGAAACTTTGAGGAATTTATAAGTCCTCACTTGAATTTATGAGCAGCGCATGAGTAGCTGAGCAACTCTTGAACAAAAGCTGCTTGCTAGGGGCATACGCGTGCGTGCCTCAGTGTGAATATTTTAATCTAAACCAGGGTCTCAGTATGAGCATCTTTTTGGAGCCTCAGCGCGAGCGCTCCCACTGCGAGTCATATGTGTATGGAGTCAGAGCGACCCGCACAGAGCCACAGCGCGAGCATTCTCACTGCGGGTCATACTGCGTTCGTGGGCAGCAGTGCTTAATTTGTGCTTGTTGTTTCCGGTGCGTACTTTTCTGCCTCAATCATTTGCCGCCAGCAAAAGACACATATGGGAATGACGGAGGAAGAGAAAAACGAAAAATCGTCACAAAGGGAGAAAGCAGAACGCTGCAGGGTGAGCTCAGGGAGCAGCTGTAAATGGATTGAAGAGGTCCGAGATGGCTTCAGGATTACCTGCCTAAGTATTCTGTGCTCGCATATTTAATTGCAGCACCGTGTGTTTCAGATGAGTGCTTTTGGCACCGGCACGTTTTTATTTACAAATTGAGCACTGCTCGGCAGTCAGCGTAAGCCTCCCCACATGCACATAGAGGGTGCATGCACAGTTAACATTCACATCCGGAAGCACCCTGATGCTGTGCATCAACATGAGGATTATGTACCAGCCATCTTAAGTAGGGAAAAGCCTTGATAAACCGAGGCTAGACAAGACATAATATTGAAGCTATTTAAGGTGTCAATTACAAGTCAAGGAAGAATATAAAGAATCTTTGCAGTTTAGTTTGGGAAGAATCATCAGTTGGGCTGGTTTGTTCCTAGTTTTCCTTTTTTTTTTTCTTCTTCTTTAAATAAGGGAATCTCTATTCGGAGACAATAACCCCACATTCAACTTGTGTGGGTGTTTGGAGAACAAAAATGTGAAAATACTAGTATGAGATGCAGAATGTGACTGCACCAACATTTTTTTACCCTCTCCGGGTGAACCAATTCTCAAATGGAGTAAGTGGAAGAAAGTATTTCGAAATTAGGCGTGGGTTAGAAGGCCACAAGGCCAATGATAAATCATGCCCAGTCTGGTTTCAGACATGCAATTCTTGGGTGGTAAAGCCCATTTCAGCAAGGGCTGGAAAATTAATGGGGAAAACTGCTGAAAAGTAATATTTTAGAAATTTGTCAAGAAGTTGTACTATAAGTAAAGGGAGTGACCAAAGGTTACCCAATGGAAGTAGTGGGTGATCGCTAGAACACATGTACCCATGAAGTCTGACTCCAGGTCACATATTACTATCATTTCTAAGGACGTGTTAGAGAAAGGATTTATAGAAGGACAAAAAGTTGATGAAAATGGATGTAAATCCTGGTGGGTATGTATGGTGGATCAGTGATTCGAATGCTAGGATACTTTAAAGCAGAGTAAAAAAAAAACAAGATCACGCATGGGAAACTTTACGTCTCATATGAGGAAGATGATTTGTTGGGATGGGTTCATAAAGGTAGATTAGAAGAAAGCTTAAACCTCAACAAAGTACCTCAAGTTCAAGTTGAAAAACTTATGTATAGTGATAGTTTTATTAAAGAATTCAAAAGTCGGTTTCAGAGGAAATGTGGGGACTGGTTGTGTACAAACACAAGATAAAATAAGAGAGAGATCCGTTCCTGTTGCGGCAAACGTAAGGCACATTGCACTGAGTTTACAGAAGGCTGAAAACAATGAATTACAGAAATTAAATGAAACGGAGGTAATTGAACCGGCGGAAGCCACGGAGTGGTGTGCTCCCATTCCCGCACGCAGTGGTAATGGAGAAATTCACCCGTGTGTTGACCTCTGTGCACTCAACAAAGACGTGATTGCAGACAAATTTCCCATGCACAGTATTGAGGAAATGATTTCATTTTTTTTCAACAGCCAATGTTTTTACAAGAGACTTGGTATCATCATCAGCTAGAACTTGATGAGGAATCGCAGGACCTCACAGCCTTTGTAACTTCTCTGGGAGTGTATTGGTTTAGAAGAAAGCCTTTTGGCTTAATCTCAGCGGCAGCATTTTCTCAAAGGGCGAGGATGATTTTAAAAGTTATTTCTTCGGTCAGATGCTATCAGGACGAAATATTGATTTTTGCGTCAGAAATGCTGGAACATGATGAGAGTTTGTGAAGTGCTCAGCAGATTGCAGGATGGCCTATAAAGGCAGAAAAGTGTGTGTTCGGTGTGAGTGAAGTGAACTACCCTGGCTATAAGATCTCAGGTGATGGTGTTCCTTAACGCAAAGAGTTGGTGGACACTATAACGTAGCTCAAAGAACCGAAGTCTAAAGAGGAATTGTATGGTGTATGTTAGAATATTATAGCAAGTCTGTGAAACATCTTGCAAGTCAGACAAAGAAACTGAGAAACCTGTTGAAGAAACAGGTGGAATTTCTTTGGGGAGATGAATAGGAGTGGGTTAAAGAAGAACTGAGTCATGCTCCATCTTTAAAAGCATTTGATCCAAAATGTGGGACAAAAGTGGTCTGCGATGCGAGTTCCAAGGGCTTGGGGGCTCTTCTCACACAGAGGAACAATAGTAAGGAGGCACTCATTGCATGTATTTCCCAAGCTTTAAGAGATGCTGAATGTAATTATGTGGTTATTGAAGAGCCACTGGCAGTTTTTAGGGCTGTTAACAGAAACAATTTTTGTGGGGAATGAAATTTGTAGTACAAACAGACCACAAACCTTTGGTAGAGGTCTTCATGTGTAGGGGGTCTAGATTGCGTTTCTTTTCGCTTTCAGAAATGGTTTGTTGGTCTACAGGAATTTTGCTTCACAGCACAATATATTCCTGGTGTGGGACATTTTTCTGCAGATTGTTTATCAAGACTCTGTTGATGTGAGTAATTTAAATGTGGTGGATGTTGAGGATGCTTGGGAGGAAGAGGCCAGTCTATGCGAGGCTACTCAAGGAAGCATCAAAGAAGTAGAATGGTTACAAGAGTTAGAGAGGGATGAGGAATTGAAGAGAGCGATTGACTTGTCTGATAAGAAACTTAATAAGAGAGAATTTAAGTGTGGTGGAAGTTGGTGGATGCTAAGGCAAGAGCTAGCTATTGACAAAGGATTTATTTTGAGAACAAGATTAATACCACCTCAAAAACTGTGACAGAAGTTACTACAATTAGTGCATGATGTATGTTTAGGGATTGTAAAACCAAAAAGGGAGACTTCACAGAGATTCCTGGTTGCCGGCACTTGATCATGATGTTGAATGCATGGTCAGGGAATGTGCTGAATGTGTAGCATGTGATAACAGGTTGAGAGCTCATCATACTCTCCAGTATGCAGTGTGCTACAGTCTTACGGAGAAGGACAATATGGATACTTTGGAGCCAGTGCGATGAGAACATGCCACTCCATATGTTACAGTGTTCATAGATTTCGATTCAAGGTGGGTGGAGATGACAGTGTCAGGGGTGTGGAAGCCCAGGACATATTGTTTGGGGTCAAGGGCAACAAGTTTTCATACTTATTTTGCCCTTGGGACAAGTAGGCTCAACCCTCTGCATCACAAGCCCTTTGTCTTCCAGTTTACAGTACCGCATCAGAGGTGTATGGATCAGAGAATGGCACTGTCTACAGTAAAGGTAACATTTGTGTCCGTATGTTAATGCTGTTCGAACTTGTATTTATGTTTCATTAATGCAAAGCCTTTATTATCAGGGTGAGTGAGCTAAGGAAATAGTGAAAGCTTGGACTGCACTACTGATAGTAGTTCCAGTATAAAAATGTGTACACACTCAATGTTTAACTTTATGAGGCTGCGTATAATGTTCCCATAATGCTCTCTAATTAGATGCAACCATTTTCAGAAGCTTTAAAGCATTATTGAGGATTATTTGCTTTCAAAATCAAAACCTTCATTTAAAAAAAAAAATAAAAAAAAAGAATGCAACAAGGAAGTAAATGCTTTGCTAAACTACCTGAAATTTTAGGTACCATTTTTTAAGTATCATTGAGTAAAATGTGTTGATGTGTGCTAGTATTTCAAAAAAATATATCCATAATGTGAAGAAAAAATAAAATAAAAAAATCAGTGTAACAAGTTTCAACAAGACAATGGGAAATATGAAAATAAGCAAGCACTGGCAAAGCAAGTAGGTTCGATCTTGGTCGTCAGCTTTTGGTTTGTCAATGCATGTCTTGTTTTGACAAGGTTTTTGTAAAACTTTATTGTTGTGGGAGCTGCCAGGCCCTCTCTATCATAACAAACAGACACACAGCAAACTTATTTTTGGTCCCAAAAAGCGCACATTTCACAACAGCACAATGCAGACAGAGAGACAGAATAACAATAAAAACAAAATGTCTTGGTAATGCCAGACCTAATAAGGGTCCCAGTTCTTAAAGGAAGTCACAAAAGTGGCATATACTTTTGCATTACACCCATGAATTTCCAAGAACATACAGAAATAGGCCAGGAAATGGTACTTCTAGAAGATATTTGTGAACTGCATTTTAGCTTAAGCAAATATGTAGATTTGCTCATGCAAAAATCTCTTGATCATATACAAGTTCAATTTCCCTCCAATTACTTTTTTTCCCCCAACAGTTATGAATACATTTCCACACTTTCTCAAAATGCAAGGTTGTAGGTTTGACTCTAAAGGACATTCAGACCCTTGAACTATTGCTTACTGCTACCACCAACCCAGTATGTACATCTGTGGAAAGGTGGCAAAATAGGGGATTTGCTAGTATCCATACCCTACTATAGTATGAGCCCTGGTATAATCAGAGAGGCTATTATCAGAGCCGATATATAATGAGATTGCTGCCATAATTTGTCGCCACACTAAATGGCACCAAAGGGACAAGTAGATTTATAAAGCAACCTGTCCCATGGACAAGTAAATATTTTATTAAATTCCACATCCCTGCAGTGTACAAGATATTTTGATGTCAGTGGTGATACCATTTCTGGAAAACATTTTCAAACAGGAAAGTTACCCCCAATGCCTTCTCACAGGTAATGGGGTACAGCTTTGTTCTGGAGAGATGGAGAAGTATTTGGAAAGTGTGGAATACAGCACAAAACACAGGCTTTATACCACCCTCAAACTAATTGCACAGTGGAAAGAGTGATAAAAATATTGACGGAGGGGATACAATTGGTTAGGATGAATGGGTCTGATTGGAAAATGAAGTTGTCCAAGAGATAGCTGGATATCGAATGTCTCCTCATTCCACCACCACTATATCTCCATTCGAACTGTTTAAAGACAGAACTCTATCTACTAAAGTGTGTCCAAGGTGGATGATTTAGAGTAAAGGTTGTGTAAGTCTGTCCAAAGTGAGTAGATGCAAAAGAAGAGGAAGGCAAAGTATGATGAACAAAGGAAAGTGAAGAATGTTGTGGTCAAGGTAGGAGATTATGTAAAAGTGAGGGCACTTAAAGGGTGTGCTGAATGGTCTAAGTTTACAAGAAAGTTAGAAGTGGTCAAAACGTTTACAATTGCTGTGAAAACACATGATGGCAGAATTTGGAACAACAACAACAGGTTAGCTGTTCTTCACCAGGTTCCTGTTAGAAATTAAGAGTTCATTTCAGAAAATCAAAATGATGTAGTGGATGACTTAGTATAAGTAGACATCAAATGCTTGCACTTGATAAAAAAAAAAAAAAAAAAAAAAAAAAAAAAGAGTGGATGAGTCATTAAGAAACCAGCATATTTACACAATTCTGTCACATAGTAGCGTTTTTAGATAGTTTTTGCTTTTCTTGGGCATTGTATGTATACAATGTTTGTACTTTTTAATACCATCATTTATGAGGTGGCAATTTGGCATTATTTTATCAATATAATTAGCCATAGTGTAGCTTAGGTGTGTATAAGTTGTTTATTGCTGTTACTTAGTTTTGCTTTTCAATTAATTCTTTTTAAAATGTTTTTGCTTTAGGTGTCTTATGGGAGGGAAATGTGTGGCATACTTTATGTTTTGCTGATGTGTTATACGAGGGAGATGTGTGACATATGCCATAGATTAAAGAATACTGTGATGTACTCTGCATACTTGACGAGGTAAGAGAATGCTGTGAGGTTAGAGCTAGAATGTGTGGCTAAGACAGTTGAAGGAGACTGTCAATTGATGGTGGCTGGGGTGGCTGAAATATAGTAATTGTAAACCTGTATGTTGGATCCTGTCATCTGCGAGAAAGATACCACAGATGCATAATGGGTAACTTTATTATGACCCAATATTGCCATGGAGAAATTCTGGTGAAATCAGAAACCGAAAGCTCAAAAGCTGTGTGGTTTTTAAATGTCCTGAGATGCCACTATAGAATCAATGTAGGCTTCACGGTTGTGTGCAGCAGGGTTGGAAAGAGATATATATAATAGTGTATAAATTATAAAAATGAAATTCACTGATAAACAAAATCACTTAAAAACAGAGTTACGTTTCTGGCTCAAAGGTATAAAAAATACTGAAATTCACCAATTAAGGTTATGAGTGCACACATGGTATGCCATACTTCATGGTGTCCACCAAGCACAAAATACCTATTTGTCAATGGCTCAGAAAAAAAACCCAGTTAACATGAGAACATCATGGCAGATGCCGTGCATTATGCCATGGGTTCTCTGTGTTTATAACCATAACGGACAAATTTCAATGGTTTTACTTATTTAACTAGAACCATAACTTAGTTTTTAACTGATCTTTTTTCCACTGAGTATATATTGCTCACGGGTGGCAACAGAACTAGTGTAGTTATGGATAGGTCAAGCATTCACAGGAAAGGCATTTTTTGTTTTCCTGCAGCCACACATGGGGGTTGGCAGCGGGCAGTAGGGAGGAACCTGGGCCTAGCACAGCAATGCATTTTTGAAGGCTGTGCTCAGCTGAGGAAGAGCTGCAGGGGTTAGGACAAGGAAGTCAGGCCTCATGAGCAACTGCACTGCACACAGCAAATGCCTGTCCGCAGCAGGGGATGGTCATCCAAGAGGAGCTGAGTGCAGGGCCTGGCTTATGGCCAGACCCTGCAGCGAACCCCCACAGCGTACAGCCAAAGGCCATGTACAGTAGAGTTGGCTGCCCATAGAGAGTTGGGTGGAGGGCTGGCCAGAGGCAATGCCCTGCAGTCAAACCTGCAGGAGAAGGCAGAAAGGCATGCACAAGGAGGATTGGTCACCTGCAGAGGGTTTGGTGCAGGGCTTGACCAGAGCTCAAATACTGCTGCAAACCCCTACTACACATGGCTGTGTGCTGCAGGTGCTGGCTGCCAACAGAAAGTTGGTTAGAGTCATAACCCTGCAGCCAACCCTGTTATATAAGCCCACATGTAGGAGGTTTGCCGCTCAAGGAGTGATGGGCCCAAAGATGTTACAGATGGCAGGACCAATGGCCAACACCCCACCCCCCCAAACTCCCTAGCCTCCACCCACGTGTACAGCCCACAGAGAGTGGAGCACAGGTATAGTCCTATGACCAACCCTGCAGCACAATGTCAATGACTGTGAGCTGCAGTTTTGGCTGCCTGTAGAGCGTTGGATGCAAGGGCTGGCCCCAAGCCAGGCCCTGTGGCCAATCCCACTGCACACAGGCAAAGGCTATCCGCAGCTAAGGTGGTTGCTTAAAGATGTAGTGCAGGATATGGAGGCCAGGTCCTGTGGCCAGCTCTGGTGCCTGCTGCTGTCAGTGATGGGCAGTGAGGACCGGCTGCCCACAGAGCATTGGGAGTAGAGCCATGCCCTCTGGCCAAAACCTGCTGCTGAGTGTTAGCCTCCTGTAGCGATAAATGCTGAAAGAGTGCATCAACATTCTACATCCACGACTACGATGCCTGCTGGGGCATGTCCTCCTGACACTGCTTCTTGGAAAGGCCCAGGAAAGGCAGAGGTGTCCTGGGTCCTGGTGCAAGCAAGGAAAATACGTTATCCACCCACTGACTGAATAGTGAAAGAAATCCAGGGTTAGAAGGTTGTTGGCTCCTAATATCCCAGGTACAGGTGTCACTGGTCCTGCTGCACTATCTATTGTACCTGAAGAGTCTACCACCACTTAAGTCCCCCCACTAGGGATATCATGGGCTGTACCCAAAGCTTCCTTTCTGCTGGGAAAGAAATTTGTCAGGGGCCCATTCCGACGCAGCACACCCAGGCTCATGCTTTCATTTTGGTGCCACAGATCTTTATTATGACAAGGGACTTTTCAAGCAACTCGCACTGCATTATTTGTGTGTCTTTTACTTTTTAAATGCAAAAATTAATTCGCGAAATTACTCACCCAGTGCCCGTGTCAGAACATGTCTCTGCTTTAGCAAACTGAATGCTTGCATTTAAATTGTAAAATGCAATGATTCATCCTGATATAACCGGGCTCCAGGCAAAGGGTCCCTAGGGAACAACAAAGAGCCGGGGCGGGGCACAGCTCCCCTTGCACCCCTTAACTGCATCAATGATCTGCGCTAAAAAAAAGTCTGCATTACAACTTTGCCACCTACGTCCTGATGTACGGCCATAACACTATGCACAGCATTTCTGTTCGAAATGCTTCAGTTCAAATACATTTAAAAAATGTATCATTAAACAAGAGGGTTCAATGTACCTAAACGGTCTTTTCTAAATCATCAGAAGCGATACCAGAGCACAGCCAAACAAGCAGCTCCTGGTCTATGACAAGGTGGGTTACAAGCTTGCTGTTAAAATATGGCCACGAACGTAAAAACACCTAACTTAAAAGAAAGAATTGTAGTTGCTGCTGCTGCAATAATTCATTAGTATGGTACAGGAAATTAATTCCAAAACAGTTTGTTTGAATTTGCACATTTTAAGAAAATGGTGTACTGTGTGGCAAGGGTGGGGCCTTGTGGTGCAGTACACTCGTATTTATCTCCTTGGGTCCAGTCTGCTCAACCCTCTGCTCAGCCCTTTGGAAACTATGGCACAGAGCAGCAAGGCTTAGCAAAGAAACACTGTTTGAATGGGTGTACCGTATGGCAAGGGTGGGGCCTTGTGGTGCGGTACACTCGTAGCTGCCTCCTTGGGTCCAGTCAGCTCAATCCTTTGGTAGCTATAGCACAGAGCAGCGAGGCTTAGCAAAGAAATAACGCGTAAAGCATTTAACAACAAACAACGAAACAAAAAAAGGTCACCAAACAAGAGACACAACAACACTCTATAAAATGAGTGCATATTTTTATGAATTTTTAGAGTCCTTGATTACTAAAATCCACCAGAGGGTTCCGGAGATATGATTTTTTAAAGCATTTAAAAATATTAACATCCAGAGTAAAAAAGCACTGGCAAGTAAAAAATTTGCAAGCTTTGGAAAACTACGTTCAGCAACTCCAACCCGATTTGGGTGACCAAATCCACCAGGATATTTGGTCTAGCAGTTTCAAACGAAAACTTTGGACAGTTATCTGGCCACCAGGGTACCCGAGAAGCAAGTTCCAAACTTTACAGGCTTAAAAGTGCTCAATGGATGCTCCTGAGGCTCTTTGCTCCACAGGGGTGAAATATGGTCATGTCCTTGGTCCACAGGTGAGTAGGGGTGACTCCAACCACAGCTCTTAGGGTCCCACAAAGTCCTCTATACAGGGGTCAAAGGGCTGCTGATGCAGACCTTTCTTTCTTGCAACACAGCAGTTCCAGTGCAAACCTTTGGTGGGGGTTAGTGTCTTCATAGTCCAACGAGTCCGGTCTCTGACAGCTCTCCCAGGCACAGCAGACATGGTGCAGACTTTGGCCATTTCAGACTCCCTTGTTGGTGCACCTGGCGACTGGTAGCAGGGAAACTTCCATAGTGGCTACCACTCTGTTGTTTTGGGCTCTTTCAGCTTGTGTCTCTGTTGCAGGTTCCAGGGTACCAGCCAACTGATCCTTGGAGCCTCTGCAGGGGATTGGGGCCAAAAATCAACTTTTTCCTGGGCCAGCCATGAAGAACAGGGTCAAATTCCACAAGCCCAGTGTGCAGTAGGTGCAGTCACTCCGGTGCTGCAGCCTCTCTACATGCACTTCAAAGGGGTAAGAGCGGTCGTCTTCTTGTCCTTGATCCAAATCCAGCAGGTACTAACTTCTAGGGTGGCAAGGGTGCCCATTATATCTCAATAAAGTGCCCCAAGGGGACAACTTGGTCACTAGCTAAAGGGCTAGTAGGTCCCCTCGTACTAGCTGGTGACAGTTCTGGTGATGTGTGGCATCTGGCTATCCCAGAATGCACTTTGCTTGCCATGACCAACATGACTGAGGTCTTCCTCGAGTGTGAGGACCTTGGTAGCTCACTCCAGGGAGCATGGTTACCACGGGAAGATCACCAATGGAAAACTGGTTCTAAAACCGGTTTTCCCTCCTTTACCCCTGGCTCTAGCCTGCTAGGGGAAACAAAGGAAACAAAGGGCTTCCTGCTCTGGAATGTTGTCACAGTGGCACTTCAAAGGCAGCATCATGCTTTGAAACTTGCTTTTCTCACTAACACCCTTTGCAGCCCATCCCGTTCGTGGTGGTCGCACCTCTAGTGCGGCAACAGCCTTTCTTCTCAACCTGAGGGTCATTTACATGTCTCCCCAGTCAGGCAGAATCCTGTCTCTGTCCCTGCGACTCTGAAGTCACTGAACTAGCTGGGTCAAAGTATTGCTACTTTCACAGAAGTGGCCAGCCTTAAAGTGGGCATAAATGTCAACTGCACCATTGAGCCACATTTGGTATCCCCTTTAATTTGATACCTTACATGATAAGGTTAGGTAGCCTCTGTCAGAAGTTAGATGCATTGGAGTGACAACTGCTAACTCTTCAAATACCTTATAAGGCTACTCAACCATCCTCAGCAAACACCGACAGTTTAGGGCTCTACTGCATAGACATATACAAAAAATATCTATATCTATATCTATATATATCGCTTAACAATATACAGCTCCTTGCCATAGGGCTACGTAGGCCTTCCTTAGAGGAGACATGTATATGTTTAAGGGACTTAAGGTGACTTTTACATTAATGGTAATGGCAAAGTCAGATGTGCAGTGAATGCACAACATTTTCAGTCTGCAATAGCAGCTGAAAGTTGAGTTTTCACTTTGTCACACAGAGTGGCACAACCAGTGCTGCAGCTCCTGTGAGGACAGCTAACCTTACATGCCCTTGGTACCATATACAAGGGACTTATAAGTCAGCAAAGCCGACTAGAGGTGTCCAATTCAATTTATACTTTCATAAAGGGAAAGAACATTTGCACTGAGGTCTGGACATCAAGCCGCAGTGCACTCTTGTAGGAAGCTGGTTCTCCATATGGTGCACTAAAAAGAAGTACACTGTGCAGAGAGTCCAATGGATCCCTAATTGGTTTGCAGAGGCAAAAGTAGATAGGATTAATGCTCTATATTGTGGTAGTGTGGGCGAGCAGTTAGGCTTATCAGAGGGTACTGATAGGCATTTGTTGTACGCACAGAGGCAATAAATGAAACACACACTCAAAGAATAAATCTGAGACCAATTAACTGCTAACACTTCCTTTTATATATGTTTTAACCCCTTCACTGCCAGGCCTTTTCCCCCTCAGGTGCCAGGCCTTTTTTTGGGCTATTTGAGGCAGTTTGCGCTTAGGCCCTCATAACTTTTTGTCCACATAAGCTTCCCACGCCAGATTTGCATCCTTTTTTCCCCTCAACATCCTAGGGATTTTGGCATTTTACGGGGACATACCCCATTTTTACTATTTTGTGTGCTTTTAGCCTCCTTCCAGTAAGTGACAGAAATGGGTGTGAAACCAATGCTGGATACCGGTAAGCAAAACATTTCTAAAAAGTAGACAAAATTCTGAATTCATCATGGGGTCATTTGTGTAGATCCTACCAGGTTTTCCAACAGAAAACAACAGCTGAAATAAAAAAAGATTGAAATTGAGGTGAAAAAAAAAACCAGCCATTTTTCTCCACTTTTTACTCTAACTTTTTCCTGCGATGTCAGATTTGTGAAAGCAATATACGGTTACGTCTGCTGGATGCTTTTGGTTGTGGGGATATTTAGAGCTTGTAGGTTCATCAAGAACCCTAGGTACACAGAGCCAATAAATGAGCTGCACCTTGCAATGGGTTTTCATTCTATACCAGGTATACAGCAATTCATTTGCTGAAATATAAAGAGCGAAAAATAGGTATCAAGGAAACCTTTGTATTTCCAAAATGGGAACAAGATAAGGTGTTGAGAAGCAGTGGTTATTTGCACATCTTTGAATTTCAGGGTCCACATAATAGCATGTGAATTACAGGGCATTTCTCAAAATAGTTTTTTTTTTTTTTTTTTTTTTTTTTACACATTGTCTTACATTTGAAAGGAAAAAATGACAAAGGGCAATAATACTTGTTCAGCTATTCTGTGTTCCCCCAAGTCTCCCGATAAAAAATGGTACCTCACTTGCATGGTTAGGTATAATGCCAGCGACAGGAAACGCAACATGGACACATTACATTTTTTACATTGAAAACGGACGTGTTTTTTGTAAAGTGCCTAGCTGTGGATTCTGGCCTCTAGCTCAGCCGGCACCTAGGGAAACCTACCAAACCTGTGCATTTTTTAAAACCTAGACAACTAAGGGATCCAGGATGGGGTGAGTTGTGGGGCTCTCACCAGGTTCTGTTACCCAGAATCCTTTGCGAACCTCAATATTTGGCCAAAAAAAAAAAAAACACTTTGTCCTTACATTTCGGTGACAGAAAGTTCTGGAATCTGAGAGGAGCCACACATTTCCTTCCACCCAGCGTTCCCCCAAGTCTACCGATAAAAAAAAGATACCTCACTTGGGTTGGTAGGCCGAGTGCCTGCGAAAGGAAATGCTCCAAAACACTATGTGGACACATCAAAATTATCAAATACTAAACTACCCGTTTTTGCGGTGGCGGGGACCTGCGTTTTTTGTCCTCGGCTCAGCAGCCATATAGAGAAACATACCAAACCCAAACATTTCTGAAAACTCGACACCTGAGGGAATCCAGGGAGGTGTGACTTGCGTGGATCCCCAGTGTTTTCTTACCCAGAATCCTCAGCAAACCTCAAGTTTAGCTAAAAAAAAAAATAAAAAAAAACATTTCCCCACATTTGTGTGTGGAATCACTGCACCGGGACAAATTCCCTAACACCTAACATTCCCCTCAGGGAATCGGTATGGATGTGACAATGCTGCGTGGTTTGAATTTTGTGGATTCCTGCAGGTTCCGAAAGGTTCCATCACAAAAATGTGGGAAAAATGTGTGATTTCCAGCAAAGTTGGAGGTTTGCAGGGCATTGTGGGTAAGAAAATGGTGCGAGGTGCATGTTAAGCACACCACCCTGGACTCACCCAGATGTTTCGTTTTCAGATGTGTCTAGGTCTTGTAGATTTTTCTACATGGCGGCGTACCAAAGTCCAAAAAGTGCAGCCATCACCATTCCAAGTGGGATGATTTGGAGTTAGCCAAGCTCTCATGGCCCAAATGTAAAAACAAAGCCCAAAATAATCAAATGTCCTCTTGCTTGCCATGGGATAAGATGTTTTAGTGTGCGAGGGAATAGCTGAAAGACTGTTACCCCCTTCAGTTTTTTTTTTTTACATTCCTTGGCATCTAGAAGACTTTCTAACCCCCCCTCCCGGGTGTGGATCGGGGGTAATTGCCCCATTGGGCAGAACAACTTTGTCCCCATTTACCCCATTTATTTGGGGTGGGGGTATGGCCCTCACCCTCATTTTGAAAAAATAATCTCCCCTGGTCTCTGGTGGGCCTTATCCCCCCCTTGGGGGCAGATAGGCCTTTCAAAAATAGGCCGATCTGCCCCCAAGAGGGGCGGATATGGCCAACAGTAATGTGTCCCCATTGGGAGCGACCCATGCCCAAGGGGCTCCCCACTCAAACACCGATCCCTAGTGCCAGGAGGCCAATCGGCCTAACAGAAATAGGCCGATCTGCTCTAACGGGAGCAGAAATTGTCTAAAACAAATCCCCCCCCCCCCCTCCAGGGGAGCGACCATTGCCTAAGAAGTAGCTCACCTTGAGTGAAATTGGCGCAAAAAAAAAAAAATCCCTGGTGCCTAGTGGCGGGGCAGATCGGCCTAATAAAAATAGGCCCATCTGCCACCAAGGGGAGCAGAAACGGCCTAGAGTTAAATTTTGCCCCCAGGGGAGTGACCCTTGCCTAAGGGGTCGCTCCTTACATTGAAGAAAAAAAAAAAAAAAAACATCCCTGGTGTCTAAGGGTTTCTGCGCCCCCTGGGGGCAGATCAGCCTAATTATATTAGGCCGATCTGCCCCTGGGGGGCCGAAATAGCCGTAAAATTTATTTGCCCACCTGGGGATCGGCCCTTGCCCAAGGGGTCACTCCCCTTATGCATAAATAAAAATAAAAAATTCCCTGGTGTCTAGTGGCATTTCTGCTGCCCGGTCACAGAGAGAGACATGAAAGGAGAGGCATGAAAAGAAAGGAAAGGCCTTTCCTCTTCTTTCATGCCTCTCTCGCCCCCCTCCGTGTGACTGGAAGAGAAATGCTTTTGCATTTCTCTTCCGATCCATGCTGGAAGCTGAGCTTCCAGAATGGAGGGTTAGGGCCCTGATGAGGTCAGCACGCAATTGCAGGGGGAGGGAGGGGGGTTGGTGGGGCAGGGGTGGGAGGGGGTAGCAATTTCCCTTCCATCCCTGCCCAAGGGAGGGGGGGTGCTTGGCCCTTGGGCTCCCCCAGAAGGCCTATAGCAGGACGAGCTGGTATTGTCCTCGGCAACGGGCAACCGTAGCCGAGGGTGAGACCAGCTCGTCCTGGGCACCCGAGGGTTTAAAACCAAGAACCTCGCAATCGAGTAAGTAGACTTTTAAGCAGAAATACTTTGTAGTGTCAGAAATCAACACTGCAATTTTCTGAGTTTTCTCAATGTTAGCCTATGGAGGAAAACAATGTTCAGCAAACAAAGGGTTAACAACGACTTACGAGGTCGACCTCAGGGAGCAAAGGTAAATATTGGGCACTGATCAAAGCCACACCAACAAGCCACACCGGGCAGCACTAGGGTGGCCGGATGCAAGAGTGCATTAAGGCATCAGGTGCCCAATGGTTCTCTATTGGAGTTGGACCTCATGACAAACAGTCTGCAGGCCTTGACTAGGAAGCCAGTCAGGGACAACAAGCCGGTAGGTAGTAGACTTGGGGTGCTTGGGTACATAGGTGCACCTTTGGTCCTTTTCTCCAGGGCCCAGGGGGGGACGGATGCAGGGGTGTCCATAGGCATCAGATTTTCTTGTCTGGGAGCACTCACGGTCATGGGGTCCTGCGTGTTGAGCCTGCAGGTGTCGTTGGGGAGTCCGACAGGAGTGGACTTGTGCTCTTAGGAGCCGGGGGACATCGTTGGCACCAGTGACCTACCTCAGATGGGATCAGGGACGACAGGTGCAGTGGTTGCTTAAGGTGTCTGTTTTTCTCTCATCCCAAGGCTGTGCGAGAGGGGGCCTGCGTGCAGAGGCTGCAGGTGTCTCGGGTGAGTTTAAGATTGGTGAGATCACACTGGACTCTGTCTATGGGCACCTGGGGAACCGCACTGGCACTGATGGTTGGCTTCACCTCGGGTCAGGGACATCGGGTGCAGTGGTTACTTCAGGTGCTGGATCTTTGAGGCTCCAGCAGCTACAGTCTTTTCCTTGAAGTTTTTGTTCCAGTGCAGGTCCACTGCTCAAGGAGACTTCAGTCTTTATTGCAGGCAGGGCGAGTTGGCTTCTTGGCCAGAGTCCTTTGAAGTCAATAGGTAGTCCTGTGTGATTAGCTGCTTCTTCTTTTCCTCTTTTGCGGGTGCACCTCTTCTCTGTCCTCGTCTTAAGTCATCAGGATCTGAGTTCTAGGGTTCAGGGGTGACACCTAAATATTCTATTTAGGGGCATTAAAGGGAGCGCCAGGTGGTAGCCAATGGGCTGCCCACCTTTAGGGTGACTATACCCTTTCTATGACCGCTCCCACTGAGAAATGGGCATAATCCTAACTCTAGTGGCGCAATTCCTTCCAAACAAGATGGAGGAATTTGAAAAGTGGTGTCCACTTCAGCTCATCCACATTAATGGTGGGACTGGCATGAAGTGGGCACACCTCCTAATCTGCCTAATTTTCAAACATGTGCTTCTGCAAAAAGTGGGGTCAAGACAGTGGGGTAGGGTAACCCCCATCATATGGAGAGACCTGGGTCGCATTACAAAGGCAGCTAGGCCTTTGAAGCTACCTGCCCTGGAATGTCCATCCTGCCTGGGTGAGGTGATAACACCCCCGCTCAGTGCAGGATTTTGTCTCTGGCCCTCAAGAGTGCTGGCTCTCACATTTTGGGGGGGTGGGTGGGTGGGAGGGAGGCAGAAAACCATCTGTGGTGGCTGAACTGGTCAGGACCAGTCAGTCAGTACATTAGTGGCTGATAGGTTTTCAGGGGGCACCTCTAAGCTGTCCTCTGTGTGCATTTATCAATAACGCTATCACTGGATTCAGTGAGGGTTTATTATTCTAGAGAAGTTTGATACCAAACATCCCAGGGTTCAGAGAAGCCATCATGTAGCTGGAGAACTCATAACGACTAGTGTCCAACACATGCATTTAAAATGGCTTCCCTGTTCACTTACTATGTCTCAGAATCGACAGAGACTTAGAAGGGGCATATCTGCTATTGCAGTGGTTCCGAATCTGTGGTCCGGGGACCCCAAGTGGTCAGCGAAGCCTCCTGAGGGGGTCTGCAACTGCTTTGAAAATGAAATATTAACAGATTGGGTCCCCAACTTTCAGTAATGACTCAGTAGGGGGTCCCTGGATTCCAATAATGATTCAGTGGGGGTCCCCAGGTTCCAGTAATGATAAAGTGGGGGTCCACAGATATCAAAGGTTGGGAACCACTGTGCTATTGCATATATTACACCTGGCACATACAGTAATAGGAGACCTGGCACACAGGGGTGTGTGACAGGTTGTGTTTTCGATTTAGCCTGCACCTACGCACACAGTCTGCATGGCAGCACTTCATGGGTTTGGTGAGGGGTCCATGGGGGTGGCACAACTAGTGTTGCAGCCCTCAGGGACTTTTCTTAGTACCCCAGGCCTTAGGTATCAGGGGAACAAACTGCTAGGGACTTACAGTGGGTGCTAAAGTGTGTGCCAATTGTGTAGTTTTGGAGAACGAGATCTTGCACTGAGGACCTGGTTAGCAGAGACCCAGTGCACTAACAGTCGAAGCCACATCAGAAATCAGGCAAAAAGGAGGGGGTAACCTTCCAAAAAGAGTGCTTTCCTACAAGTTGAAAACCAACAGCTAGTAGTCCAAATGGAGCACAAAGCTGGGGGAAACCTGCAAAAACCCAGTTTTATTACACAAATATGTTATTTCAAGATATTGGGTCAATTTTTCCATCATAGCTCTAAACGTATGCTGGATTAATCAGGAAGCTGTATTTTGAGCCAACATTATTAGTGCAAAGACATCAAATGCCCTTATTTCTTTCATGGCATAGGTCAATCTCATACAAATAGGTTCGGCAACTATAATTTCAGCTAAGCGATTTGGGAAACATTTTTTTCATAATTACTATTACGAACTGAGTGATGCACTACTATGTCCTTCTTGTTATGGGTGCCGCTTATTTCTATTAACTATTTAACTTGGTACATGCATTGTAAGTAGTGCATTGGTGCGAACTGGTTTATTGTCTAAAAACACACTTAGAACCGCGTGTTGTGTACTTTAAGCACTGAGTACATACCGTGCAAAGTTTATACCAAAGTACCGTATGAGAGTTCACCCGTAGCCTCGCCTGCTCACCCATAAAAGCACCACTCTTTTTTTAAGTGAAAGTCCGCGTTTGCATATGACAATATGTTCACGAGGGACAGCCTTAAAGCTGTTCTTCAATTTGTTTAATAACTTAAATGTTTTGCCGCTCTATTTTATCATCTTTCTGTCCCAAAGTTTGTAGTCCCTCCACTCTGTCATCTGTCTATTCCATCTCTTTCAAGATTTGCTTGTTGGTCGCCTCGCTGGTTCTTTCCACTTATTACAAACACGCACGAACCCGGCCGGCTCCTCGGAAAGCTGCACTTGGAAGAGGTTTCAGCCCACATCCTCCCCTGCCGTGTATCTTCTGCCTTCTCTCCCATCTTGTGAGCTAGTGAAGGCTTCAGACTGTGGCAGGTGGGGAGCTACCACTCGGAAGCCCTCACAGCTGTGAGCCTTCAGTACGGCCCCATGGCATTATGGTCAATGCAGTTCTTGCATTTTCTAGTCTCAATTCCTTATCTTAGCACAACATTTCTGAGGTCTTGTCAGTGAGGTAATCTTTGATTTGTAGAGTCAGCACAGAAAATGTACTCTGAGATAATCCGACATCATGATGTTTCACCTTCATTAAAGCTTTTCAGGCACCAACATAGCCAGTTGGTGCTCAGAATGCTACAGACCATTTCAAATGGTAAAATACATTAGTACCTGTTCCCAAAAATAAAGCAATCAACCGGTGCAGATCATTTGACCCAAAACTCACAATTTTCAGAGACATCAACACAGATTGAGTTAACATACAGTCAACATGCAGCACACAACCTATCACCGGTTAGTGTTTTAAATAAGACCCACAGCACTGCGGTAGAAGCGGCCCTTACTTGTTTTTATTTCTTTTTTCTATCTCCATTTTGGCAGGAAAAAAATACTAATCAAATTTCATGAGAATCTTTCAATTATAAAGTCAATACAGTTACATTTTTACAAAGGGCGTAGGGTGCAAAGCAAAACAGTGTGTCCCATTACTGGGAAAGCGCTGTGAGGAAGGCAGGCGATCTCGAAGTGCAGACTGGCTGTTTGAAGCTGCCGGTCCTCCCGTCACCGTGCAGGCACCAACTCAGCCTGCATGTGAAAGGCGGGAAAGACTAAAGGCCGAGTCTCACCCACAGGATCCCCCTTCACCCTGCACAGCCGAATTATCAGTCTCACGGTCTACCTCTTCATCTTCGTTCTTTGGGAAGACTAATCAGCAGCTCGAGGCTAAGCAAAAGGCCTACATTTCTAAAGGAGCCCTTTCTCCTCTTCCCTCACTTCAGTGTCCAAGTCGTCTCATTCCAGCGTTAGCAATATGTTTCCACTGTCTGGGAAAACAACCCCAGCTCCATCTTGAGCTGCAAGCTAGGCTTACAACTTCCTGCAGGACTCCATTACTCCGGCACATTTACAAACAACATGCATGTACCATGCAGATCACATACACAAAACACGGTCAAATACACTTGGGATGCTAGAGCTAGGATCTGGGTAAGAGCGTATAAGTGGAACTTTACATGAGTGGGCCAGTAAGCCTCCAATCCAATGAAACACGTAGAAAGGTCTGGTCACAACTATGGATTCACAAAACAAAACATGGTATGCTACCACCACCACTCTAAGAGTTTAATCTGTAACAGGCACAGTAGTCTATTGTCTGCTCATCAATGAGGGCACACATGGTACGATTCTCCAGGTTACAGGACAGGTCGAGGACCTCATTCATGTCAAAGGACAGGCCTAGGCTCTAAACCCTAGGCCTGTCCCTGAAGCTAGGACTACCATTTTAAAACACATGATATTAGAGACACTGTTAGAAATTGTGTTTCTAGTTGGCCAGGGTATGCACCTCAGCCAGTCAGAACCCACCACTCTAGACAGTGCGAGGGAGATACACACCCAAGATAACCGCTGTTCACCCCCTTGTTAGCTTGGCATGAGCAGTCAGGCGTATCCCAGAGGCAATGTGTAAAGAGTTTGCACAACACATGTGACATCATCCTTAATGAACATCAGATGACACAGTCCCATCAGGCAGATCATAGGCACACCCTCCCAATGCAGGTAATGTGGATCCTGAGTAAAAGCGACAAGTAGAGCCACATCCGACCAGGGAAGTGTAGCTTAAGTGATGAGGGAAAAGAATACACTGGGGAACTCTGACATGTACAGAAATACCCCTAGGAACACCTTTTACAAGAATGCCCCAGAGCGACGGAACTCTCTCTACAAAGAGGGCAGTAATCACAGACCCCACACATCGGTCGCGGTAGTGAGGGCTCCAAAGACAAGATCATTCCCAACAGGTGGTTCTGCACTGCTCCTGGGACACTCTTCCCCCAACTGACAAAATCTAACTGCCCACAATTGCGCAGTGCAGCGGTAAGGACCCAGCAGCTTTGAGTGAGCAGGGCACACCCCTTCTGAGCACAGACGGGGTTGCAGATCCAACCCTTATTTGTTATCAATGTTGCAATCAATCATTTGATCAGCATGCAGTGTGGCCCCAGCTCCTCTTAGGCAAACACAGGATGCCGCTGCCAATTGGTGCACGGAGGCCGTCCTTGGTCCTCCTTGCCAGCCAGCGTCTGTGTCCTGGGGACACTCCTGCTCCCTCGACCAGCACACCCGCACCTGACAAGGTGCGTAAGCCCAGCATTCCAACCACTGTCCCAGAGTGCAGCGGTGATTGCCCGGCAGAAGGGAGGGCTTGCGTGTGGTCCAGTGGCACCAATAGTGAGTGCTTCAGCTCACCGAGAGGCTGCTGGCGGGCTCCTCTCCATTCTGCCTGAGGTGGGGGGAGTAGGCCACCCACATAGGAACACAGAAGTGCTTTCCTGCATCCGAGGTAGACAAAACAAAGCGCTCTTCACGTGCTGATTCAGAAGGCCATGAAGCGCTCGGCCCACTCTGAAAATAGTAACAAGAAGCGCTCTATTTGTGCTCTACTCTGCACATTGAAAGAAGGCAACGGTCTTCTCGCTCAGGGGTCAGCCACCCAAAAACTCCCTCCACGCACTTCAAAGCAGAAAGAGTGGAGAAGGGGGTGGCAGACCACCCAGCCCCTGGAGATCACTGGGGAAACACAGGGCAGAGGGAAAACAGCAGGCCAGCTCACCATGGTCCTTGCAGAATAAGTGGCAGTTTCTCTAGGGCTTAGCAGACCTCAGGTCAGCACATCACAAGTCAGTCCAGTGGCGATTCCTTGTAGCGTCACAGTCCCCCTCCAGCAGCATCTGGTTCCAAGTCTATACAGTGTCTAAAATTGTGGGTGGACAGCCCCTGTACTTATACTCATTTTGCATAGCCTCCACAAAGGGGAGGAGGGGGTTCCAATCAGCACTAACCAGTTCCAGGAATGTCCCCCTTCTCCACCAGCACTGGCTCCAGACATCAGTAGGGGATAAACGAGTCCTTTGTGTGAAGCCAGGGCACAGCCTTCATAAATGCAGGGGTGCCCCACCTCTACCAGCCCATGAGAACCATTCAATATGCAGATATACACTTGTGACACCTCCACCCTCCCTGTGTATAGGCTGTCTGAGAAGTATGCACAAAGCCAAACTGTCACTCTGCCCCAGACGTAGATTGGAGTCAAGCTGTAAAACACCAAATCACCAGTCATAAGCCCAGAGAAATGCCCACTTTCTAAAAGTGGTATTTCTACAATAGTAAAAAAACACCTTCACCAGTAAGCAGCATTTCTCACTATCATTCCAACCATATCAAACATGCCCACAACACCCCTCATAGATCAGACAATACCACTTAGACATATTTTAGGGAATTTCCAATGCAATCTTATGAGAGAAGCAGCGCTCACAGTAGTGAGAAAGTAAATAGGCTTTGTCACTACTAGGACATGTAGTACATAAAGACATATGCCCTATCTTTTACATACACAGCACCCTGCAAATAGTGTTGACGTATAGGTAGTAAAAGGGGATTTCCAAGCCTGGCAAGTAAATTTAGATGCCAGGTCCCTGTGGCAGTAACTGTGCATCCAGGCATGAGGTGGCAGGGCTGAGACAGGTTTGAAAGGCTACTTCAGTGGGTGGCGCAAGTTGCACTGCAGGCCCACTAGTAGCATTTAATTTACAGACCCTGGGTATAAGGGATACCACTGTACAAGGGACTTACAAGTAAATTGAACGTGCCAACCAGGTGCAAGCCAATCATACCAAGTTTAGAAGGAAGGGCACATGCCCTTTAGCATTGATCAGCAGTGATAAAGTGCTCGGAGTCCTAAAACCAACAAAAAGGGGTCAGAAAAATAGGAGGAGGAAGGCCAAAAGTTTGGAGATGACCCTGTAAAACAGGCCAGGTCCAACAGACACATAATATGGCACTCAGGACAAGGGAACACAACTGCACACCATGCAGGGGACATTTGCATCTAAACAGCCTCCTTGAGATCATGCTGGTGTTAAAAGTGAGTCTGTGCAACACTGGAGCATAAAGCAGTTACACGTCTATTGTAATGGGAGGGAAATTATTTCTATACATCACTTCTGTGAATTATTATGCGTTTTCTTTTACTTTATTTGGTAATTTTATTTTTAAATAAAAAAAAACTTCTAAAAAGTACTAAAATATAATTTATATTTAAAATAATTAAATATTTAATGTTAATTTTAATGAACTGCACTGAAGCATTTTTTCCTTTGCCAATCATTTAAAACAAATATATCAAAATTACAATAATATTTTACAATTTTTTTTAAAGAAAATTCTCTTTTTTTTTTACTTTCCCCTATACTTTACCATAGGGAGAGCCTGCAATTAAAAAGCTATTTCATGAGAGAATCTGGGGAAGTGTGTTGGTATATCTTTGGAATTTTCCCTTAGAACCAAATGCGGAAGATTTACTAAATAAGGGTTGCAACACTTACAACACGCCTGGTAATGAAAGGAGTTACTGTTCTTAACTCCACCACCATCTCCAGCTGAAACTAGTTTCAGCAGCAGCCCAATCACAGTCAGGCTGACAACATAAGAAAGGAACTCACACCCCAAATCTCTTTTCCTTCCTTCACTATGTTGTTGAATGTCTTTATAGGTGTGCTACTTCTTTTGAAGAGGAATTATTTGAGGAGGAGAGATAGAGGGTTTACAGGCAAAGGATCAACATCCTTGGGATGTCCCGTGAAGTAGTGATTGCCACACACGGCTTCTCAAGTAATGTGACCTTGGACATGGTTGCTGACTGGGAGCAGGAGCTAGATACCCTAACCTCCCACTTCCAGCCTATCACAGCCTATGTCAAAATACTAACTGCGTACCACTTCATGTGTACTGAAGCTTTCCAGACATCTAATGTCTGTCTTATCTTTTCTGATAAAACTGCATTTCACAGACAAGGCACTCTCTGATTACAACAGGTCCTAAGATGCACCCACAGAAGAGTGCACCTGTTTATCACCATGCCACAGTCACTGATGGAAAGGCCAAGGATGGCAAGGGAATGATATTCCTTTGCCCACTTTTCTTGTGTGCTAGGTGCCACTGACTGCACCCACGTGGCACTTTAGCCACATCCCCACACTGCACAGCTTTTCCACAAAAGACACAGGTAGCACTCCAGCAGCGAGCGGGCTGTCTGTGATGCCAGGGGCTGCTTCACTGATGTGTATGCCACAACGGGCTACATTTTCCAACAGTCGCCTCTTTTTCGTCATTTGGTTGCAGAGGGTTTTGGTGACATGTGGCTTATTGGTAAGTAACAACACCTCACACTGGGCCTACATTTGTATCTGGGGGTGTCATCTCAAACATAAAAAATAATCACAACAACACAATATGTGCACATTACCCTTAAACACACTGCATGCTTTAGAATGGAGGTCCAATTGTTATTTTTTTTTTTAAATCACATTTCTTTTTTGCAGGTGATGCCGGCCGGGTATGCTCTCGCCCCTATCTCCTCACATCTTACAGAAGTTCAACCACAGTATCTCATCAGAGGTATAATCACATTTACACAAGCCATAATTCAACGCACTATTGGGGTGCTCAAGTTGCAATTCAGACGTCTTGACTGTATGATGAGGGCATGCTTATGTACACCCCAGAAGCTGTGGGCGAGATTATGGTAGCCTGAGATGTGTTGCACAACCTCTCCATACGACAGGCCTTACATGTCCATCCGGATTCTGATCTACGCCGACATCTGGGTACCCCGGGTGGGGTACAGCACAGAGGTCCGGTATGAAGGGGCAGGATCGGTTGGTCAACTCATTTTATCTCTTGAGCTGCTAGTTTGTTTGCTGCATTTATGTGGTTCGCAATCTCCTGTCAATGGAGAGTGGTGGGTGACTAACACACTGTCCACAGACACCATCCCGAGACTAATCACTTCACTTTCGATAATGTCGCTAATCTGCTATGCTCACGATTAAAAAGAAAAAGTTGACTGCTCACTTGCACAATGCATATGTGAAATTAACCACCCGAAGCGAAAACGTGGCTGCTTTAGCAAATAACATGCTTGCATTTAAATTGTGAATTATCCTGACATAATCGGACATCAGGCAAAGGGGGGGGGGGGGGGGGGGGGTGGCTGGAGGAGGAGAATCAGGAGGTCATACAGTCCCACTCCTCCTCAAGCTCCTATTCGAAGCACTACTAATTTACGCCACTTCTCTTCCCCGGACCCCGCCTAATGCCCTGATGTACGGCCAAAACACCATGTACAGCGTTTCTGTTCGAAATGTTTCAGTCCAAATAAAGCAAAAAAACGTACCATTAAATCAGAGTTTTTAAAGTTAGGTAAACCTTCTTTCCTAAACTATTAGCAACGGTACCAGAGCGCAGCAAAACACAACACGCTCCTCAAGTGGGCACCGACGCCATGACACAGTGATTTAAACATCACCCTGACCTATGGCAAGGTGGATAACACGTTCGATGTAAGTACTTGAACACAAACTCAGAGTAAAAACCAAGGAAATTGTAATGGCTGCTTCAATAACACGAAAGTATGATACGGGAAGTTAATGTTAAAACCGTTTACACTCATTTACAAAATGTTTTCAATATAACTCGCCTACTTTTCCATCATAGTTCTGACGATGTAGAGTTATAGTGCACCAGAATATAATAATGCCACGCGCTGCCAGATATCTGTCATAGGAAGACATACTGCTTCTCAGGTGAAGCGCTTCCTGCTTAAAAGTAACGATATCAGGCTGTTTGCCATTTAATGCTTGCAATTTCAAAAAGCTTCGGAATTACCTACCCGGAATATTATTGCAGTTTTCGGTTACGCTGTTGGTTGCTAAGGGTGTAAACTACAGACTGCGCGTTGCACCTGTCCTGCGCTGCTCGTCTTCGAGGTCCTACCTACCGCCGGATTACTCAAGGCGCTGTACTTTGAGCCAGCAATATTAGGGCACTCAAAGGAAATCACACCTGTTTTCTATACCTTCCAGTGTTCTTTTGCTGCGTGGCGTAGTTCAGTTGTTTTTCCACACGCGCTACCTCATACAAAGATGCTCGTCAACAATTATTTAACATAAGCTACTTGGGAAACATATTCTTCATAATTACCATTACCTCGGGGACCGTGTGATGCACCGTCATTTCCTTGTTAAGTGACCGACTTATTTCTATAAACTATTTAACTTGCTTCACGCTTTGATGGGAGTACGTTGGAACGCGTTCGATTTATTTTCTTGCTAAAAACACATCAAGAAGCACGTTTTGTACACTTTACGCGTTAAGTGAGTGCACTATACTGTGCAATGATTATCACCAGTGTAGCGAAAGCTCAGCCGTAGCCCCGCCCCCTCACCAAGAAAGGCATTACCTCCTAAAGTGAAAGGACGCGTTTACAGAGGAGTATATTCACGTAGTGACAGTCTTACTTTAATTTGCTATTTAACATAAATGTTTGCTCGCTCCAATGTATCACCTATCTGCACTAAATGCGTAGTCCCTTCATTAAGCCTACCTATTCCAAATCGTCCTGGTGCACTGAGTTCCTCTGTCTTCAACTCCTCAAAACGCTGCACTTGGGAAGGGCTTCTATCCATCGTGCACCCCTGTTTATCTCTCCCCCACTCCTCCTTGTTAGACATTGAGGCTATCCGAGGCTGTAGTAGCTAGGGCTCAATCATCGCTCCACAGAACCAGTCACACCTGTGGGCTTTCAGTAAAGCCCCATGGCATTGTGGTAGATGCAGTCATTGCATTTTCTTTTATTCCGCATTTCTTTTAGCACTCATTTTTCGGATCATTTTTAAGTGAGGTAATTTTTAGGGTCATAATAGTTCAATTTACTCCGAGATGGTCTCACATTTTCATGTTTCGCTTTCACTAAAGCTTTTCAGACGACCTAAACTTTGGTATGCGGTGCTCTGAATGCTGCAGATCATTTCTAATGGTAAAATATAATAAAATGCGGACTCCCAGAAAGGGAGCCACCAGATGGTGCAAACCGTTTGTCTCACGACACAGTTTCCAGAGACATCAACACCGATTGTGTTAGGCTCTGTGCTGCTTTGACATCGTTAACACGGGCTTGTGTTTGTGGTTGAATCATCCTTAAATTGTCTTGTATTCAGTCATTTTAGCAGTAAAATACGGGTCAGTTTTCATGAGGTCAGCTGCTAGGATGAGGGCCCGGCGAGCTACTTGAAGGGGCACCTTCTGAACTCACTCAGGAGCTCTCAGGCCAGGGTACTGTGCTGAGGGGGTTCCCCTGTAGCTCGCCGCAACCCCCTCCAACCGTGAGGCTGGGGGCTGCGGGGGCCTTTGTTATGCCACTGCGGTGAGTGAGGTGGCTTAGGGGTATAGACAATGGGTCAGGATGGGTAAACAGACAGACGCTGGGCCTCTGTAAGATCGATGCTAGAATCGTGCCAGTGATCTCATATCAAGCTAGGTTAGCCTTCTCTGTTGATAGGAAGAGTTTGCTATGGAAATGTTGCTACTTCTGTCATTGTGGCGCTGAAGGAAGGGGAGAACATCCTTGAGCCCGGGTCAGAAGAGCGAGGCGAAGAGGCGTCCGGAAGCAGATTGAAACCGGTTCTACAACCGAGAGGTGAGCGCAGGGGCGTAGGAGACACTGAATTTCTGGGGGGGACAGGATCAGCCTCGGGACGCAATACAAATTCCCTATGGTCTTCACACCGCTGACTCCAATAAACCTGTACAATCACAGAGCTTTGAAGTGAAATGGTGTTTTTAAAACCTACTATTTTTTTATACAAAGTTCAGATGCAGTTTTATCAAACACAGTCTAATGTACGGTAGGTCAGGGAGTCAAGGCTTCTGTTGCCAAAGTCAAACGCAAACTGGAGGTCGCAGGTTTGAGACAGCAGGATCTGCTTTTCATCCTTCGGAGGTCCTTAACATGAGTGCTTCTTAGTTGGTATGATATTAACCCCTGCATATTTCAGTTTTATGAGGCCGCATGAACATGGCTGGAAGCCCGTCATAAGCAGAGGCAGGTCTCTTGTGTTTTTAGGGTTGAGCCTGAGATAGCATGCGCTAGCACAGTGGTTTCCAATCTTTTGACTTCTGTGGACCCCCATTTTATCATTACTGGGTGCCGGGGACCCCACTGAATCATTAGTGGAATCAGGAGACCCCTCACTGAGTCATTACTGAAAGCTGGGGACCTAATCTGTTAACATTATTTAATTATTCTGAGCACCTACAGACCCCCTGAGGAGGCTTCACGGACCCCAGGGCCCCCCGGACCACAGGTTGGGAACCACTGCGCTAGCACATGCATCTCACTTGTGAGATTCTGTTGTTAAGTAAAAAGGGCTTGGAGCCTGTCCGTTGCTTGCCATTCTTTACACCCTTGTAGTTGGTCAATACAGGCATAGCATCATTTCTGTTCCTTCCATGAAGCAGGGACCATGCACTGACGGATTCAATTTAATCAGTGCCAGTCCGCTTCTTCCGAGGTGATTGAGGTACTATTTTGTACTTTTTAACTTTTGGGCCCATCAACCATAAGGTATGTGACTGGCAAAAACATGCCCAGCAGGGTAAACATAATTGCAACGTTTTATTTTCTATAGCTAACTTTTATTTATTTTGCCAAGTCTTCTTTTCTCTCTTTGCACTCCTGTTTTGATTTGTTTTTGCTCATGGGTGCTGTTCTCAAAAGATGACTTATCTTGTTCTAAATATTGGAAACCAACATTGTTTCTTTCTTATGTGTAATTTTTGAAATTATGCTTTAACACATAACCATGCACTACACCCCAATCCACCCCAACCAGTCCAATCCGTCCCACTCCAATCTACTCCAGTCCACCACACTCCAATCCTCCCAGCGCACTCCAACCTACCCCACTCCAATCCAAAAAATCTGACCCCCTCAAGACAGCAATTCTAAACAATCTGCCCCACTCCACTCCACAACAATATGCCCCACCACAATCCAAAAGAAATCTGCCCCACTCCAATCAAACATAATCTGTCCCACTCCAATCCAAAATAATGTGCCCCATTCCAACCTGCCCCTCCAATCAAAATAAGCCTTCCCCACCTTAGTTCAAAACAATCTGCACCACTCCAATCCAAAACAATCTGCCCCACTGCAATCTGTCCCACTCAGTCCAAAACAATCTGCCCCAATCAAATCCAAAACAATATGCCCCACTCAAATCCAAAAGAATCTGCCCTTCTCCAATTCAAAACAACCTGCCCCACTCCAATCTAAAATAATCTGCCCCACTGCAATCTGCTCCAGTCCAATCCTCCCCACTCCAGTCCACTTCACTCCATCCCAATCCACCACACTCCAATCCTCCCAACCCACCCTACTCCAATCTGCCCCACTCCAAAACTATCTGCCACACTTAAATGCAGCAATCCAAACCAGTCTGCCCAACCCCAATCCAAACCAATCTGCCCCACTCAAATCCCAAATAGTCTGCCCCACTCCAATTCAAAACAATCTGCCCCACTTCAATCTGCGCAACTCCAATCTGCTCCACTCCAATCCAAAACAACCTATCCCGCTTCAGTCCACCCTGCTCCAATCCAGTCCATCTCACCTCAATCCACACCACTCCATCCCAATTCACCCCACTCCAATTCACCACAGTCCACCCCACACCAAGCCAATCCACCCCAATCCATTCCACCGCAATCCAGCCTAATCCAATCCAATCTACCACTCTCTAATCCAATCCACCACAATCAACCCCACTCCAGTCCTACCCACTCCATTCGACCCTACTTCAACCTACTCCCTTCCACCCCACTCCAATCCAATCCAACACGCAATCCAGCCTAATCCAATCCAATCTACCACTCTCTAATCCAATCCACCCATCTCACTCCACTCCACCCCACTCAATCCAATCTACCCTAATTCACCCCAGTACAACGCAGTTTACCTTAATACACCACACTCCAATCCAATTCACCCCAAACGGTCTTAGTCCACTCTACTCCACTTCAATCCACCCAATCCACTCCAATCCACCCCGCCCTAATCCAACCTCTCGAGGTCACCCCTCCCCATTTCAATCTACCCACTCCAATTCACCCCATCCAGTCCAGTTCACTCCAACCCACCTCACTCTACTCCAATCCACCCCACTCCCATCCATCCCACTCTACTCCAGTTCACCTGCACTCCACTCTACTCCATTTCACCACACTCTACCCCAAGTCAATAAAAAACACCTCAGTTCAGTTCACCCCACTCCAATGCACCTCATTCCAATCCACCCCACCCCAATCCAGTCAACCCCACTCTCATCCACCCACTCCACTCTAGTCCAACCCACATCACTGTACCCAGTCCAGTTCACCCCACCCCAATCCATCCAGCACACCCCACTCAAATTCACCCCACTCTAATCCAATCCACCCCACTCTAAAACATCCAGTCCAGTCCAATCCACCCCACTCCAGTCTAATCCACCCTACTACAATCCAACCAGTCCAATCAAATTCAACCCATCCCAGTCTAATCCACCCCTCCATTTAACCCCTCAAAACCACCCCAATCCAGCCACCCTAATCCTATCGCTTCAATTCAATACACTCACCCCAATCCAATCTAGTCACCACATTCTAATCCACTTCACCCCATTCCAATCCAACCCACTCCAATCCATCAAACTCCATTCAATCCACTCCACTCTACTCCAATTGTATTCACTACCTCAATCCAATCCATCCCACTCCACCCTATTCCACTCCATTTTACGATACTCTCGGCCACTGAACTCTCCTCTCCTCTATGACACTCTACTCCACTCTACCACCCACTCCATGCCACTAACCTTTAACCATGTTGAACAGCACCCACACTGGTGTGGAATATGGCAAAATGCATTGCCATAGCAAATAGCTCTTGTACGGGCAAGATCTTTTGTCCAATGCTTGTTTTTTTGCAGTTTTGTGTTGCAGGACCTTGACCCAAAGTTACTTGAGACCTTTACATGGGCACCTATTATATTACACAAGATCATATTAATTTTTTTTGGTGCAGAAAAATTAAGTGATTTGCTCAGAGTCACAGGACGTTGAGCCGACACAAAGAATCAAACCTGGTTCCCAATTCCAAAGTCGGCATCTCTGGCCATAATACTACATCCTCTCCTTTAGATAAAATATAACTAAATATATTCTGGGAAGCAGGACACTCTACTAACAGGATTTATGGTCGGAAAAATGCATAGAACTCGCCTTACTGTACACTGATTGTGTCAAAGTGCTCTGAACTGGCTGCAAAGAGTAGATGGATACTAAATAAAACATGCAGTAAATATGGCTCAAAGAAGAGTGGCGACAGAGGAAAAGAGAGTTCCTTCAAAAATGTGTCTGAGTGTTACATGGGGATGGGAGTCTGTAATAGATATATTTTCTCTTTTCTATGGTCTTTTTTTTCTCACGGACTGGGGCAATCAGAGAAGCCCGCACCTCATGTTGCCCAAAGTCAGCTACAAGTGGAGTAGGGCATAATGAAGTGGAGCAGCCAGGAAACATGCCAGTACTGTGTGTGTTGGGAAAGAGTGAGGATGTCTGAGCCCATCTGCTTATTCCTTTCAAAGGTTGCTGAAGAACAGTGGAGCTAGCCCTGAGCTTGTGTAGATAACAAATGCATTGCTGAAGTGCAATGGGAGGCCTAGGGAAGGTGCATGGTAGAAAGTGCCTGGTTTTCTATGGTGCTGCCGAAATAGGGAGGCAAGCCCTTTATAGTCACATCTCTGACTCAATGTCCATTGCACTTAGGATCACAGTTCCCATAGTTTGCACTAATTGAGAGGGATCTTTGTGCTAGCAGCCTTATTGTGTGACTTGCACTGTGGTCATAAGTACTTGAGGCAGGGTCGGACTGAGAAAGAAAATAGGCCCAGGTACCAAAAGAAAAGTGACCCTGTTAGCAAATCAGATAGCTTAAAATGTGGGCCACAGATAGGGGCAGGACCAAACTTGTAAAGACACTGCGTAGGTGTTTTGCGAGCAGGGGACTGCCAAATTATGTGGCAGAGTTGAGTAAATTATGTGTAAGGAAAAGGCAAATAATGCAGCACATTTTTTAATAGTATTCATTGTTTTGTTATTTTTACACTTGTTAACACTCTCTGGGCATTGGTTGCACTTCATTAGTTGCGGTTTAATATCCAGTTTTAAAATACAGCAATAAGCAACAGAAAGGTGACCAGTCTATTTTTGCAAAGGGCCTTCCACTGTACTGCAACACGTGTCACTTTGTGCTTAGTAACCTTTGAACCATATAAGCTAAAACATTTTTTTTCTTAAAATCAATCTGCAGATAATGCAGCAGATAATGCTTTATGTGGCAAATCCATCACTGTATGAAAAATGCAGCGGTTGCACAATCACATGATTCCAGCAGCACTGGGAACATCTCAGAACAGATACACCCGTGCGGTAACCAGTTAAGTGATTTATGAATGTAAGAAGTACCATGGAGGAACAGGCAGAGCTGCTAGAACCTGCCAGCTTATTGAAAACCATAAACTACGACCCAGTCTCTCACACTTCTTCATCCACTACACTGCTAAGCGCTGCATCACATAACACAATAATCACACTTCTGTGGTCCTCATGCATGACACTGAAACTCTTTCCACAGAGTATCAACACAGACAACACACTTGCAACCAAACACCCTACACAGTGTAGCATGCTACCCATGTAGGCAAGCCCTTTGACGCCCCACATAGGGATAGTAAATTCTATATAAATGTTGCAATATAATACAATTTAAACAGCCAGTACAGTAAAATGTTTACTGTGTTTGTCCCATGTGAAGACCAAAACAGTGTAACCTATTAATGGAAATGCGTTGTCTCCAGGGAAGTTGTCAAACTTGAATAGCAGACCAGCTGTTTGAAGCTGCCAATCTGCCTCTTACGGTGCAGCAGCAACCTAGCCTGCATTTGAAAGTGAGGGACAGAGATCCCCCTGCAAGTGGGTGCAGTGAAGCAGTGAGTGACTGCATCTGCCTGCATGTGGTCTCAGGGGTGGATCCATAGTACCCACATTATCCCCATCCAAGGGGCTGCCTTTTGGTGTGCACTGATTGTACTGCCTTTCAACTAAGGGAGCCATTGGCCTAACACAACATGATGGGGGCCCCTGGAGAATGTAAAGGGGAGGCTCCCAAGACTCCCATATTTCAT
The DNA here is from genome assembly GCF_031143425.1 of Pleurodeles waltl. Taxonomy (NCBI): domain Eukaryota; kingdom Metazoa; phylum Chordata; class Amphibia; order Caudata; family Salamandridae; genus Pleurodeles; species Pleurodeles waltl. Next base: position 977,396,566 of record NC_090437.1, on the reverse strand, counting down.
AGAGATGCATAGGTCTTAGGCTGAATGGCACCCCTGAATTTAGGGCCTCCCTGAGGTGCAGGGTCCTGTGTTACTCTCCTGGAAACAACACTGAACCACAGGTGTTGAGGTTGTTTGCCTCTGATGTCTTAAGTCTGTCATACTATGGCTTTCCAAACTGGGCCATGTACAACTTATTCAGCACTTGACTCTTACTGATCCTGATGGCAAGCAGTCGCTGGCTTCCCAGAGAGGTAGTGTGGGGGTGCTCGAGCTCCACACTCAACAAACGCACATTAGCATAATAGATGATTGTCAACCCTACTGCTTTATTTTTCAGAAGAAAAATGCTGTATTGCACACTAGAAGTAAATACTACACATGACATGAACAAGATACAACTTAAAGTCCTGTGCACTTGAGGCTGTCTGCACCATTCCCGCTTTTGGCTCCAGTCACGCTCCCCTAGCAGCCCAAGCAGTCCTTCCCTAGGTCAGTGTTAAGTGTAATTAGGCTCAGGTGCTGATTACCACTGCACATGCTCCATGCATATAGGTTCTCTCACAGTTCACCTTATCTCACACATGGAAGTTTCTTAGTCCATGTTTGGACCTCTGTACTCGGGTGGCAGACCCGTTTTTCCTATGCCTGCAAGCTCTCCCACTGCTGAGAAACCATAAGCTTGTAGTTATTGCCAGTGCATCTTTGGGTAGTTGTACCTTGGATGAGGCAGCTGCTGTGTGTCCTCCAGTGAATAGGGTGGATCCTTGCAGACCGCTATTCAGGTAGATTCTGGTTTACACAGGCTGGTTAAGCATATGGTCAAAGATCAGTGTATCCCTGCTTCCGTCAATCAGTTCAGTATGGTGCAGCCTTGCTTAGGCCAGTTTGGGATTATTTGACAAGCAAAGTTAAGTCTCTGTCGTATGGCAAGGCCCAGGACAGGTCTCATTCTCTGGTGAATGTGGCTCAGGTCATGCATCAGTTTGGGGTTTGGGTGCAATGACTCAGGGCTTGCCACAATTTCTTTGTTGGCACAGTGGTTTGGGTCAACCCGTGGAGAATCACAGCCCTGACTGGGCTCCAGTGATCTTTAGCCAGGGTGCATAGTTCTTTCAGGAAACGACTGCTGCCGGCCAACACCGGGGCACACACAGCGATCTTCCTCTTCTGGTAGACTCAACTACACTGGAGTTACACTGCTCCTTTACCTCATAGACTTTCACTCCTTCTGCAGGGTTGGCAGACTCTTTCCCTCTCTCTTCAGGCAGGCTGGTTTCTGGGTGCTTCAGGACAGGTGAAGGGGTAGACTTGGTGGAGGTTCTCTCATTTGTGGGAAGATAGCTGTCAGGAAGACACCGGCTGTGGTTGCAAAGCAGTCCTCAGAGTACTCTGCCACAAACTTCTTTCCTTTGTCGTAGAAAACTTAGAACTGGACCAACAAGTGAGGAAGTGAGTGCCCCCTCTATCAGTAAAAGCAGACAGGAGATGTGGATCCAACTTCTTCACTTTTAGGTTTGAGGTGGTTCCTCTTTCAAATGTTCTTCTCAAGCTGCTCTCCAGACACAACATTTGTGTGGAGTGATGCGTTGCACAACAGAGTTGTCGTGAGCATTGAGCACCCACAATAGAGGTACAAAGATGTGTTCTGCTTCTGGCTGTCATCTGTCAAACTGAAGAGTTTGATCAATGAACGACAGAAGGCTGGGTGTCCTTTAAGGGGCCCCCCTGTCTTGCACAACAGTCACCAGTCCCACTCCTCACACCCACAGTCTACCAAATGGCAGCGCTTATAAAAGACTAATCAGCAGCTCCTAGTTCAGCAAAAGGTTCAAATGACTTTCTAAAGAGGCTCTCTCTCTCCTCTTCTCTTGCTTCAATGTCTAGGCCGCCTTCCTCCAGCTGTGTCCCTGATTAGGAGTTGGTCGTATAATTCGACCCATTAGTAAACCCCTCCTTACACACAGGTTGTAAGGTGGTATGAATTTAGCACATCCAATAATTATCTGAGGTCAAACCTTCTGAAATTTAACACAGGAGCAGCATATAGTATTTCCAGTATCATGTGTATTTTGGTGCATTAAGCACCAAAATCCTCATGTTATTCCCCAGCATATAATTGGGGCCATATTCAGCAATACGCATCTACTGTCTGGGAAAACAATGTAACCTCCACTTTGAGCAGCATGTCCGGTTTGGGCATCCAAAATAAATCCCAATAACCTCCATAACTTTGGCTCACTTACAGGCACCATGGATGTACAAGGCTGACCACATAAACAAAAACACTCAAATACACTTGGATGTTAGTAGAATGATCTGGGTAAGCATAGAGAAGTGGAACTTTACCTGTGTCAGTAGGCATCTGTACCAGTCACACAGATAAAAAGATCATGTCACAAATATGGATTCACAAAACATGGTATACTGCTGCCATCACCACTTTATGAGCTAAAGTCCTGAAAAGGAGAGTAGTCCAAAGTCGATTCAATGAGTGCCACACTTGGTGCCCTTCTCTGGGTCCTAGGACAGATCCAGGGCCTCACTCGTGTCAAGGGACAGGCATAGGCTTCTGCGCACACACAAACACACACACCAGAATAGTGAGGGTAGGGCTAAATATCTTTTGTTTTAAAACAGGATATCAGATATACATAGTCAGGCAATCAAGTAAACGCGACTGTATACCATGCAGGGGACAATCCCATCCCGACGGTCTCAAGATCACATGGGTGCTACAAGTGTGCCAACACGTTCTGTGTTACAATGTCTGCGGCCCCTTCAGCAATACTAAAGTACCTCTGGGCCACACAAAGGGCAAGATGTAGCAAAGGGTTTTTCCCATTCTGTGTCAATGGGAAAATGTGTTCGTACATATGGCCCAAAGTGAGCACACACTCCTGTTGCGCCTACAGGACACTTTCTATAGTAGGGCCCCAGCTTGTGTCCATCCTATTACCCTTCTCTTCTAACTCTAGATGTTGGGAAATCAACCTTTCATTTGGGAGCCATTCCACTTGCATCCATTGCTCTTTATAAACATTCCAGATCTAATCAACGAAAAGATTAAAAGGTGTTACCCATTCAGACCGGAAAAGTGTTGTAATATTTTTGGAGTTCTCTGTTGCTCATGATACAATTAAGGACATTTTACAAGAAAGGATTAAATAAATGGGGAGAAAGTGTGTATTTAGACATGCCATGATATGGATTCAATATTTTTCCCTCAAGAGCCACAAAATGTAGATAGGGTCCACACACTCAGCATGAGGTCACCTGCACATACAGTTAGTTATGTTCACTGTCAAGCCTACTGTTGAATGATGACATATGCACCCTGGTCATCTGCTTTTGCAGTCACAGGTGGATTTCGAAATAAACTCAAATTTACATTCCCCTGGAAACAAGACCCAACTCATACCTGGACCATGAGTTTCGCTGGATGGAGGAGAATTCTGCACGAAACAGCTAAAATTGAGATTTTAGTATTGAGCGAAGAGGAGCCCATTTCATTATCATTTGTCTTCTCCACGAGTCGGGGGACTTTTTCAAGCTGACCTCTTGTTTGCTGGTGATGAACACAGGAGTCAAGGTGAAAAAGACACCATCCTTGTCTCTTTTTCCAAAGCTTTTATTTCATTAAGAATAATGCGACCAACCCTGGCAGTTCCAGTCAGCAACTATCATTGCCCACAATCTCCATCTCCCATTCCCATTCAATGTTACTAGGCAATCACCCTGTTACTAGCATTCCAATTAACATGTTCCAACATATCTCCCTTCCTATACAAACTACATGTACATTACACTATAATACCCTAAAATGAATATAACTGAAACAATAAAAAAAAGTAAAAAAGTATGGCACAAAAATTCACAAATGCATAGCCAATGTTGCCAGATGCACTATTTGGTAACATAATCCTTCAACTAGTCAGGTTTCCTTACAATTCTCTTTTCCTTCCCCTTCCATTCCACCTTACTTCCAACACTTCCATCCTTATTTACATCCTATCATCCTTCCACCTTCGCAACTCCACTTCACTACATTTCACCACACTTTTCACATTCCACCTTTTACCATCATCCAAATCCACACTTTGGGGGTGATTCTAACATTGGCGGGCGGCGGAGGCCGCCCGCCAATGTTCCCCCGACAAAATACCGCTCCGCGGTCACAAGACCGCTGAGGGTATTTTGAGATTTGCCCTGGGCTGGCGGGCGGCCGCCAAAAGGCCGCCCGCCAGCCCAGGGCAAATCTACCTTCCCACGAGGACGCCGGCTCCGAGTGGGAAGGTGCGACGGGTGCAGTTGCACCCGTCGCGTATTTCAGTGTCTGCTTTGCAGACACTGAAATACTTTGCGGGCTCTCTTACGGGGGCCCCTGCAGTGCCCATGCCATTGGCATGGGCACTGCAGGGGCCTCCAGGGGCCCCGCGGCACCCCCTACCGCCATCCAGGATGGCGGTAGGGGGTGTCAGAATCCCCATGGCTCCGCCGCCATGGAGGATTCCCCGGAGCAGCGGAAAGTCGGCGGGAGACCGCCGACTTTCCGTTTCTGACCGCGGCTGAACCGCCGCGGTCAGAATGCTCGAGGGAGCACCGCCAGCCTGTTGGCGGTGCTCCCGTGGTCGGTGACCCTGGCGGTCACCGGCCGCCAGGGTCAGAATGACCCCCTATATCCTCTCACTTTTGTTACCTGCCTAGGCACAGACCATCTGGACGAACCTTTTCTCGTTCTTTGTCCATACCTCTATCATCACATTTTCCTTGCATTTCTACCACCAACTTAATAATTTCTTTTAATTTGCTCTTCCTTTACCTGCCTTGCCCATCCAACCAGGTACTGCCTTAGTGCAAGGTTTCCTACCTTTTAACAACATAAACGGTGTTTTCAAAGTGAAAGAATGTGGGGTAGTACGATAACTCCACAACAAATTCTTAATCACCTTCTTCCAATTCAACCCATTCTGAACTTACAACTGTATGTTCTCACCCAACACTCTGATGAAACTTTCCACTAATCCATTCTCTCTTGGATGCGATATGGCCGTTCTAATGTGTTCAACACCGCAGCTTAATACATTATCCTTGAACTCACTTGATGTAAACTGCGGACCGTTATCAGTCACCACAAATTCAGGATAACCATCTCTTCTCCATATCTCTTCACAGAATTGTATAATCATACTTGATTTAACATCTCTCACTAATCTGACCTCCGGCCATTTTGAATGGCAATCCATCATTACAATAGCATATGTTTTCCCATTTCTATCAAGCTCAAACGGACCGCACACGTCCATACCAACTTTCTGCCATGGTTTACATGGGAATGGTACTGGAATAACAGGAGTTCTCTCTCCAACATGAGTTTTGTCACTACAAGCACAGCATAAACAATTTTTAACAAACCTTTCGACATCCCGATCCATACCTGGCCACCAAAAATCCTCTCTTGCTTTTCTTTTCATACCGGACATTCCACCATGTCCTTCATGTAAAACCTCCAGCACTTTTTCCCTTAACTTATACGGCACAATTAATTTATCTCCTCTCTTTAACAAACCATCTTGTTCCGATATCTCTGACCACACATTCTTAAAATTTGACACCACGCTGGCAACTTCCCCTAAATCCGACCACTGTTTGTCCAAATTTTTCCTTTATGCTTGCATTTCCACATCCTCATCCACTGTCGTCCTCCATGCGTCTTCACATATAGCTTTTGTCTTAGTGTCTCGTATGTCCGCTACCACCCAGTCTTCATCTTCCTCATCCTCCTCACCCTCTCTTGGCAGTCTTGACAAGCAATCGTCATTCACATTTGCCACTCCTGGAAAATATTTCATTGTAAAGTTATACTATTGCAGCCTATACAGCCATTTCGCTATTCTAGAAGACGCTCAGCTAGCGCCCTTTGTGGTAAAGATGTCAACTAAAGGTTTATGGTCCGTTTGTATTTCTAATTTTCTTCCACACACATAGTTTCTGAAATATTGGACCTCCCACCAACAAGCAAGAGCTTCTTTCTCAATCGCAGAATAAGTTGCTTCCGCTCCTTTTAACGTCCTCGAAGCAAACGCAATCACATGCTCTTTCCCCCTATTTAGTTGCATCAATACTGCTCCCAGACCATACATACTGGCATCAGTCAATATTATGGTATGGTTTTTCATCACAAATGGTTTCAGCTCAACAGCATTGATAATGTTACTTTTTAGTTCAGTAAATGCTTGTTGACATTTCTCTGACCACTCAAACCTCTGATTCTTCTTCATCAACGCACGCAACAGTTGAGCTATGTCAGCAACATTTTTTACAAATTTGGCATAATACTCAGCCAAACCCAGGAATGACCTTAACTGGTCCTTATCAACTGGATTTGGTGCTTTTTCAATCGCCTCCATTAAACTGACCTTTGGCATTATGCCTTCCCCAGACACGGTATGACCAAAGTACTCAACACTCTGACACTCAAACCTGCACTTTTTGACCTCAACAGTTAATCCCACCTTTTCCAGAATTAAACAAACTTTCCTCAGCATCTTATCATGTTGCTCCACATTCTCTGCCAATACTAACACATCATCCTGGAAAAATTTCACATTTTTAATCTTACCCAATAAACTTTGCATAACTCTTTTGGAACACAGCCGAAGCTGATGCCAAACCAAAAGGCATGCATATTAATCTAAATGCCCCTTCTGGTGTGATGAAAGAAGTAAAATGCCTTGAGTCCGGATGTAGCATAATCTGATGGTATGCACTAGACAAATCGAGAGTTGAAAACACCATTCCACCTTAAATGCCAGCTAATAACTCAATTATATTGGGTATAAGATGTCTATCAATCCATATATTTCCATTCAAATCCCTCAAATCCACACACATCCTGATCTTGCCATTCGGTTTCTGAGCCAACGCCACCGGACTCAACCATTCTGAAGACTCAACTTCTTCTATCACCCCCATCTCCAATAATCTGGCCAGTTCAACTTTCAATGCCTCCCTCAACACTACCGGTACCCCTCTTACCTTATGTACCTTCGGTGCCACCCCTTCTTTCAGAACAATTTTATGTTTATATTTTTTAAGACATTCCAATCTATCACCAAACAACATCGGAAACACTGACTTCCACTTTTCCGCTTCTTGATTTTCATGCACAATGGTCAAAACTTGTTCATCTGCATTTGGGTTCAATACTATCTCCAACGCTCTTTGCTCATTCCACCCTTACAAACACCTGCCACTCTCCACCACATACACACAAAAAGTTATCTCTGTCTGTTTAAACACCATCTTTACTTGAAAACATCCTACAATTGGTATTTAGCTTCCTCCATACCCAACCAGTTCAACTTTAGACTTGGATAAATTTTCCTTTCCCATGTTCTGCCACGTTTCCTTATCAATAAGTGTATACCGGGAACATGAATCCGCCCACATGCTGATCGACACTCCGTTTAAGCTTAAGGTACACTTCGGAAGTCTGGACAGATCATTCCCCAACATTAAAATGTCTCTTTTATGCAGTTCTCCTTCTGTGGTGACATCACTCAGCATAAACACTTCTATATGATCTTCTTCATCACCCTCTGATGAATCACGTTCCAGATTTTGACCGTCACTTCGCAAACAATTCACACTCTTCTTTTTAGTCACAATCCTTTTGTGATTACATACTTTAGAAAAATTTCCCATTCTGTTACACTTGAAAACTTGGCATTCTTAGCTGAGCAATTCACTGAAAATGCCAAATGTTTTACGCTACCACACCTATAACATTTTTTCTTCCCGTCCCCCTTACTGTCATCTTTATTACATTTGACTTTTTCAACTTTTTGTAGAGCCATATCTTCCACATCATTTTTTCCTAGCTCTTTTATATACCTTGACGTGTCTTCTATTTGTTTTGCTACAACAATAGTTTCACCTAACGATGGATCTTTTAGGCTTAACAGTTTCTCTTGAATCTTTATATTCCTAGTACGATTTATCAACTGATCTCTAATTATTTCCTTATGTAAATCCCTGAACTTGCACGTATTTGCTAAAGTCTGCAATGCACTTACAAATTGATCAATTGACTCACTGGGCGCTTGCGTTCTAGAAAAAAATGTATTACGCTCCACAACAATGCTTACCTTCCTATTATAATTGTTTTCCAATGCCCCCATAGCTCTTATATACACATCATCGCCGTCTGCTTCCTCATCTGGCCCATCACCATTCATGACAACTCCATCATACAGTAACATTTCAATACTTTCCTACCCTCTACTCCCAAATTATGTTTTAATAAAGACAGTTTCCTTTTAGCAGTAAAAATAGCCCCACCCAAAGCCTCTAAGTACGTCTCAAATGCCTCTTGCCAATCTTCCCAAGACAAACTCTGTTCACCAGGCACAGTTAAAAACGTGGGTGAAGGTGCTATTGACTGCATGATGTGCTCTCCAAAAAAAATAAAACTTGATAGAGAAAAACAAATATACCAAACAAATAATAATAATAGTCACAACTATCCCTTTTCAGGTTCTTCACATGTGACACTGTAAATAAAACAAGCAATTAAAATAGTTACGATCAGCCCAGAACAGTTCCTTTACACTCCTTTATAGTTCAGGATCAATGTTCTGCTCGAATTGCACAAAAAACAATCCAAATTTGATCCAGAGATGTCGTCGTTGTGATATTAACGATCCGTTCTTTTTCAAAAGTTGGTTTCCCTTTGTATCGACAACGTGCGGCTGCAAAGCCTGTTTCTAAAGGAAGTTCCGCACAATGCTCCAACAAACAAGACAGGCAGTTGTGTTGAGACTCCTGCACACAAACAAATCGAGACTCTTATACGTGAGCACCGGCGTGAGACATGTGCAGCGGTCTTCTTTCAGTCGCGCAAGGTAAGTGCTTTATAACGTCTTAACTCCACAGAAATGTGCAAAAACTATAATACTAATAAAAAAAAAAGAAATCCAATCGCAACACTTTGTGAGCGTCAAGGGCTGGCCGGTCACACCTATTATAATAACCATCCCAACTCCCTCGCTGGTAACACTTCTTGCTAGTCCTTCCTAATCGGCCCTCGTCACCTCAATTTTCGAATTCAGTGCACGTCGCTGTGCACGTTTCTGACTGGCCGGCCCTCTTTGCCTCACTTCCAACAACCGGCACGAATATTCCTTGCCGGAAGCCCTTACCAGCACGTTGTTCCCACTTCACGAATAAGATCCCCGTTCCTTGACACAGACTCCTTCAATTTTCACATGCCGGTCGCGCTTCACAAGCTGGGGTTGGGGGGCACCATCATCACCAGTAAAACGCTGGTATAGCTTCACTGATTGCACCAAGCAGTAACTCCATGTTTTCTTCGTTCCTATGCCAGGGTTGGTTCACCACGTCTAGCCCACCCTCGTTGCCACTGAAAAAGACGTCATCCTTGTCTCTTTTTCCAAAGCTTTTATTTCATTAAGTATAATGCGACCAACCCTGGCAGTTCCAGTCAACAACTGCCACTGCCCACAATCTCCTCCTCCCATTCCCATTCCATTCCATGTTACTAGGCAATCACCCTGTTACTAACATTCAAATTAACATGACCCAACATATCTTCCTTCCTACACAGACTACATGTACATTACACTTCATAACACAACACAAGGGAGTCAACCAACAGTATTTGTTACTCTGGAAAGTCCTTCTATTGCTGCACGCAGGTTACTGACTGAAGCTAGTGAGACCGCCAGCAGTGGCACAGTTTGGCTACTGCAATATCATTTTATGGAGGAGTCCTAAATATCTGACATGCTGTAATGACTATACAGCCAGAATATACTTTAACATTCATTAGCACTACCATATAAAAACATCCATAAAAGCACTACACTGGCTCCTAGAAAATTCAAGGATCTGAAGTGGTTACACAGCCTATTTGGGCACAGGTCTAAACTACCATCCAAACATGGTAGCCTGTGTTCAGGGGCTGCACATCTGATCCAGCAAAGAATATTCACAATTAAATTTGTTTTAAAAATAAGGAATCCCATCCTTCCATCATTTATTACAATCAAATTGCCAAACAAAATAGCATAGCAGAGAGTGGGTCAGATTGGAAGTACATAGATATTTTTCTAAAACAAATATTGTGCTGTAAGCATCCTTTTTTATAAACCCTTTAGAGTCTCAATTTTAAATACACTCACTGACAAAGAAGTTGGATGGACAGTATAAACAACAGATGAAACAGACATGACACTTGTCGTTCTCTGCCTCCCACCCAGTGAGCCACAGCCACATTACACAAAATTTAAGGCCTTAATTCCACAATAATGTATAAATATAATAATTATTGGCAGGGGGGATTCAACAACTCCAGATGAAACACTAGGCAGAGCCTGACAGATGAGATTCGGAGAGGAGACCACCTCAGCAGTTTTGTAAATCATCAGGTTTAACTGACACTTGGAGGGCTTTACATCCCATAGTGCGAGATTATCTTTTTCTTCTTTTTATAACTCTTTTTCTAGATTTCACTTTACGCTAGTGGATAAGAAAATATCAATCTCTTCTTTCTGCTAGAAGTCATAACATACACCCAGGGGAACTGTAGTTGGCCCTGTCTTGAAAAGCAAAACAGATTTCACCTGGAAATCTCAATCTAGATTGGTAGACGATACTACATTTAGAGAAGATATTGCGGTGTATAAAGATAAAGCCTGGAAGCGTAAAAGACATCTCCATATTGTGAAATAGTTTTAAAGCTATCTCCGATAATCTGATAATACAGTCATGAAGCACCCTCGCAGAATCGGGGGTGGTGTTGTCCTAAAAAATAAATGAGAAAATGTGCCCCTAAAAGTAAGATTCAAATCAGCATTTCAAATAGGAAACAATTAATAATCCTTGAGACTCAGAGGCTTGAGATCTCTAAATTCGAAACCTTAAAGGCTTATTAAATTTATTGAAGTGCATTACAGATGTCAAAAATATAGTTAATCTAACAATCAGTCAAAATGCATAATAAATCCGTCATAGGGAATCAGAATCATGCGCAAACTCCTGAAAATATACTAGGCCCGGAATATGCAGCAAATCGATAAGAAATTGGGCAGCATCTCTAGAGGCTCGGAAAATAACCTGGCTCACCCCCAAAATCTTGTCTTTTTATCACAAGTTTTACAATGGATCAGTATAGGGTGAGCAAGTGTATCACATGTTGACACATGAAAATGCAGCATGAATCCCGTGCCATTTTGTGCCACCCTCCTAGCAATATCCCACTAAATGAATAATATTGAACTCCACTCTGACCTAACATCATCACAACTGAATTTCATAAAAGCTACACTAGAGACATCACAAAAATCCTAACAGAAGTTTATAATAAGGCAAATCCTTCACCAATATTTCCAATTGAGATGAATCATTCACAGGTTATCCTACGTAAACCAGGAAAAGACCCATTCCAATGTGCAAGGTCTAGACCAAGATCAACATTAAACATGGCTGCTGAAATCTTATCAAAATATGGGCTACACAAGCAAATGTTATAAACACAGAACTGAACCACAGAGATCAAGCAGGTTTCATAAAGGAAGAGGGCCAGACAACATCATGTAGCTCAAAGTCTTCAATCACAAAGTAATATGTGTGAGGAATAACCTGGGAGTACCTGCTAGAGATACTGAATGAAATTTAGCTCAAACTTCGGCAACAACATCAAAGCAAAAGGATCAAGAAACAAGATCAACACAAACAATATTTTATCAGACAAGACAAGTATTGAAAGAAGAACAAAACAGAGATGGCCACTTTCTCCTTTGTTGTTCAATCTAGTTCTTGCGTCTGCCAATTGTAATGTGTTCTCATGATATTATAGAGGGCATCAGAATAGGTCCAGAGGCGTTCAAGTACTTCTTATTCATAGACGATATGCTCTTCACTCCATACAACCCAAGCCAATCTATTCCTTAAGTTTCTGAACTAATAGAAAAAGGATTTAAAATAAATAAGACTAAATCAGTATCAATACCTATTTTAAAAGTAGTTAGAAAACATGACTACATCTCACTCCTATTTAAATGGGAGGCAAAATAATTAAAAGGATAAGGGATTGCCATGACACATAGGGGGTTATTACAACTTTGGAGGAGGTGTTAATCCGTCCCAAAAGTGATGGATATACCACCAGCCGTATTGCGAGTTCCATAGGATATAATGGACTCGTAATACGGCTGGTGGTATATCCGTCACTTTACCGTCACTTTTGGGACGGATTAACACCTCCTCCAAAGTTGTAATAACCCCCATAACGTCAAAGGCTTTATGAACACTAAACTAGAAGACGTCCATCAAACTAGTAGTGTGTGGGCCAGGTGACGGTAAAAAAGATGAACACTCTGCCTGACATACTGGACATCCTTCAAAACGTAGCTCTCCCATATCATATGCACACGGGTTTTTGAGACATTATGACATGAACCACAAAGCCTAGGAGAATGGCATCAGCCCATTTCACCTGAGTCTCAGAACATATCTTTTCTATCTTATTTTTTGGCTGCTATTGTTCCTTTGTACCTTGGCTGCCGATCTGGGGTGATAAGCACAGTAGAAATGTTGATCTACTCCTAAAGCTTTGCAAATCTCCTGCAGTGTGAACTAGACGAAGTGTGTTCCTCTGTCACTTGAAAAACGACCAAAATGTGGAATAAAGTTTCTAAGTAAACACTTTGCAACTGTAATGGCATATGCCCTTGTGAAGGAATAAGCTTCCAACCCCCAAAAAAACAAACAATCACTAACACAAAGGAGTATGAAGTGCATCTAGGCATCTGGATAAAATCTATCCGGATGTGAACAAAGAAACCCCAAGAGGGAGGATGAGTTGCGGGGTGGTCTTGATCCCTTTCACATCATTATTGGACTAGCAGGTGACAAAGATGTAGCAATGATTTTGGGCCATTGACTGACTTCTGCAGCATGTATCATGCCATCCCTACCAACATGAGCAGTTCCATGATACAACTGTGCAAAGTTGGGAAGTAGAAGTTTCAGTGCCACCACATGGCCTGAGCTGTCTCTTTACACCCTCCTGGGGTCATTTGTGTACTTCTGCTTGATTCAAGCTCACTCCTCATTCTCAAAGGCTCATTCCTCCAACAGAGACATATATTTGAGGAAGCATATAGGAAACAACTCAGTCTGTAAAACATGCATAACAGTGTCAACCGTTCATGACAGAGCCGACTTTATGGTGGCCGAATCAGCAGGACTCCACTGGGACACTTCCTTATATGGGTACTGGTGAGCAGCAAACTTAACTACTGCAAGTTGTTGGGGTAACATCAAAGCACTAAACAAATGTTGTACATATTGACCATTTCTGATAGATGTTCCATCAGGCTTTAGAAATCTCCTGTGCATCCAGAAGGGCCCACAGTCACGGATCACTCCAAACACATACTCTGAGTCCATGTACAATGTTACAATCTTTGTCTTGGCCAGAATGTAGGCTAGAGTGAGTGCAATTAGTTCAGCAACTTGAGCAGCCGTGATGGGCAAGCATCAGCGTTCAAAAATGTGATATACGGTGTATACAGCGTATCCTGTGACCAGGACACCTTCATAATTTCTGAGACATGAACCATCAAAAAAATACATTAATTCCCAGTTTGGTATGGGGATGTCCACCAAACCAATATTGGCGTTGCTGACATGGTAGTTAAAATCACACAATTATGAGATTCTCCCTCTACAAGTGTGGGAATCGGAGATGCAGGTTTAAAGTGTGACGGTGGACAAGTCTAATATTAGAAGCAGACAGTAACTTGTTTTTCACATCAAGGCAATCCAGCAGTAGAAAGATTTAAAATTTTGATAGTAAGAATGGCAATAACAGCATGGGACACAACAAAAATCAGAGTGGGTCTCAGTATAATGTTTTCAGAGGCTTCAACCAGAGGAGCAGCAGTAGCTAAGTAGCAGAGACATGGTTTGTGCCTAGTCACAAATGCGTCCAAAGCTAAGAAATAATAGGCTACGTGCTGTTTCTGATCCCCATGATCTTGGACCAGAGTAAAGGGTTTAGCATGTGAACCCCAAAGTGGACGGAGAAGGCAATGCTTATTGTATTTGTATAAATGCATCTTCGGCCTCTTTAGACCACTGCAAAGGGTCAAGAGTGTCTTGTGTGACACAATCTTGTAAAGGCTTTACCACAGTGGCATAACCCAATAACCATTGTCTATGGTTCCCACCCTTACCCAAGGAAGTTCATTACTGGGAGATGCTAACTGGATAGGGCAACTTATGAATATCTTCTATTCGCTCAGAAGATAGGTGGCATTCACCTGGTGATATTTCATGACCAAGGTACTACAGTTTCTCCTATGAAGTCTTGTGGACCTTCTTAGCCAGTTCAGTGGGGAAGTAGAGGAAGTCGACTATGCAGTGATCCAAAGTAAAATATGCTAAAAGCTGATCATCTGCATACTGCACCAGAGTAGACCCTTGAGGGAAAGACCAAAGTGTCCAAATATTTATTTAAAGCTTGGGAAAAGATAAGCAGATTCTGTATCCTTGTGTCCACCTTCACCAAAATAGTTGATACCCACTGAATGAGAACGTGAAAAGGAACATAGAATCTTTCTGTGTAGAGATGGAGAAGAAGGCAGAACAAAGGTAGACCACAGTAAACCAGTTGGCACTTGCAGGTATGTAACAAACGATGTTGCAAGGGTTAGGGTCCACAAGAAAGTTAGGGAAGCCACATCATTGATGGGGCACAGAACTTGTACATGTAGGAGGCTGGACTGGCTTGTAGTGAGTACCAAGGGGTACTTACACCTTGCACCAGGCCCAGGTATCCCTTATTAGTGTAGAGGGGTGTCTAGCAGCTTAGGCTGATAGAAAAGGTAGCTTAGCAGAGCAGCTTAGGCTGAACTAGGAGACGAGTGAAGCTCCTACAGTACCACTAGTGTCACTTGCACAATATCATAAGAAAACACAATACACAGATATACTAAAAATAAAGGTACTTTATTTTTATGACAATATGCCAAAGTATCTCAGTGAGTACCCTCAGTATGAGGATAGCAAATATACACAAGATATATGTACACAATACCAAAATATGCAGTAATAGCAATAGAAAACAGTGCAAACAATGTATAGTCATAATAGAATGCAATGGGGGCACCTAGGGATAGGGGCAACACAAACCATATACTCTAGAAGTGGAATGCGAACCACGAATGGACCCCAAACCTATGTGACCTTGTAGAGGGTCGCTGGGACTGTAAGAAAACAGTGAGGGTTAGAAAAATAGCCCACCCCAAGACCCTGAAAAGTGGGTGCAAAGTGCACCTAAGTTCCCCAAAGAGCACAGAAGTCGTGATAGGGGAATTCTGCAGGAAAGCCCAACACCAGCAATGCAACAACGATGGATTTCCAGACGAGAATACCTGTGGAACAAGGGGACCAAGTCCAAAAGTCACGATCAAGTCGGGAGTGGGCAGATGCCCAGGAAATGCCAGCTGTGGGTGCAAAGAAGCTGCCACCGGATGGTAGAAGCTGAGGATTCTGCAAGAACGACAAGGGCTAGAAACTTCCCCTTTGGAGGATGGATGTCCCACGTTGTGAAGAGTCGTGCAGAAGTGTTTTCCCGCAGAAAGACCACAAACAAGCCTTGCTTGCTGCAAAGCTCGCGGTTAGGGTTTTTGGATGCTGCTGTGGCCCAGGAGGGACAAGGATGTCACCAATTGCGTGAGGGGACAGAGGGGGCGTCCAGCAAGACAAGGAGCCCACTCAGAAGCAACCAGCACCCGGAGAAGTGCCGGAACAGGCACTACGAAGTGGAGTGAAACGGTGCTCACCCGAAGTTGCACAAGAGAGTCCCACGCCGCCGGAGGACAACTCGGGAGGTCGTGCAATGCAGGTTAGAGTGCCGTGGACCCATGCTTGGCTGTGCACAAAGGATTTCCTCGGGAAGTGCACAGGAGCCGGAGTAGCTGCAAAACACGCGGTTCCCAGCAATGCAGTCTAGCGTGGGGAGGCAAGGACTTACCTCCACCAAACTTGGACTGAAGAGTCACTGGACTGTGGGAGTCACTTGGACAGAGTTGCTGAGTTCAAGGGACCTCGCTCGTCGTGCTGAGAGGAGACCCAGAGGACCGGTGAAGCAGTTCTTTGGTGCCTGCGGTTGCAGGGAGGAGATTCCGTCGACCCACGGGAGATTTCTTCGGAGCTTCTAGTGCAGAGAGGAGGCAGACTACCCCCATAGCATGCACCACCAGGAAAACAGTCGAGAAGGCGGCAGGATCAGCGTTACACGGTCGCAGTAGTCGTCTTTGCTACTTTGTTGCAGTTTTGCAGGCTTCCAGCGCGGTCAGCAGTCGATTCCTTGGCAGAAGGTGAAGAGAGAGATGCAGAGGAACTCTGATGAGCTCTTGCATTCATTATCTACTGAATTCCCCAAAGCAGAGACCCTAAATAACCAGAAAAGGAGGTTTGGCTACCTAGGTGAGAGGATAGGCTAGCAACACAGGTAAGAGCCTATCAGAAGGAGTCTTTGACGTCACCTGCTGGCCCTGGCCACTCAGAGCAGTCCAGTGTGCCAGCAGCACCTCTGTTTCCAAGATGGCAGAGGTCTGGAGCACACTGGAGGAGCTCTGGGCACCTCCCAGGGGAGGTGCAGGTCAGGGGAGTGGTCACTCCCCTTTCCTTTGTCCAGTTTCACGCCAGAGCAGGGCTGGGTGAATCCCTGAACCGGTGTAGACTGGCTTATGCAGAAATGGGCACCATCTGTGCCCATGAAAGCATTTCCAGAGGCTGGGGGAGGCTACTCCTCCCCTGCCTTAACACCTTTTTCCAAAGGGAGAGGGTGTAACACCCTCTATCTGAGGAAGTCCTTTGTTCTGCCTTCCTGGGCCAAGCCTGGCTGGACCCCAGGAGGGCAGAAACCTGTCTGAGGGGTTGGCAGCAGCAGCAGCTGCAGTGAAACCCCTGAAAAGGCAGTTTGGCAGTACCCAGGTCTGTGCTAGAGACCCGGGGAATCATGGGATTGTCTCCCCAATGATCTTAGACATGTTACATGGCCATGTTCGGAGTTACCATTGTGAAGCTACACATAGGTAGTGACCTATGTGTAGTGCACGCGTGTAATGGTGTCCCTGCACTCACAAAGTCTGGGGAATTTGCCCTGAACAATGTGGGGGCACCTTGGCTAGTGCCAGGGTGCCCACACACTAAGTAACTTAGCACCCAACCTTTACCAGGTAAAGGTTAGACATATAGGTGACTTATAAGTTACTTAAGTGCAGTGGTAAATGGCTGTGAAATAACGTGGACGTTATTTCACTCAGGCTGCAGTGGCAGGCCTGTGTAAGAATTGTCAGCGCTCCCTATGGGTGGCAAAAGAAATGCTGCAGCCCATAGGGATCTCCTGGAACCCCAATACCCTGGGTACCTTAGTACCATATACTAGGGAATTATAAGGGTGTTCCAGTATGCCAATGTAAATTGGTGAAATTGGTCACTAGCCTGTTAGTGACAATTTGGAAAGAAATGAGAGAGCATAACCACTGAGGTTCTGGATTGCAGAGCCTCAGTGAGACAGTTAGTCATAACACAGGTAACACTTACAGGGCACACTTATGAGCACTGGGGCCCTGGCTGGCAGGGTCCCAGTGACACATACAACTAAAACAACATATACACAGTGAAATATGGGGGTAACATGCCAGGCAAGATGGTACTTTCCTACAGTACAAATCTGCACACATTAGTCTTTCCTACTTTTTTAATAGGGAGAATCAGGGTACTGTATCTACTTATAATTTGTACTCAACCCCCTTTTTCAATGAGGTCCGCATCATGTTTGAGGGGATACTGAGGGATTTGAGGCAGCTTTCTTTGTGGGCCAATTTGATCTTAACTGGGTATGTTGAGGCACTTCATCATTGGCCCCCATGGACCACAATAAGGAAGACACCTGAGAAAGCAAATAGTTTAAATTGGGAGCTAGTTAATTATTCTTCACAGCAGTTTGACAATTTGCAATCTCGCAGAGCAAAGCCATCACGTCGTTCTCATGCAACTGGATTATATTGAGGAAGACTCCAATAGGGGTACAGAACACTATGCAACCGAGTTTCCTTAAGCTGTTCTTGCTCCTCCCCCGTCCTTCTCTCTATCCTCTCTGGTGTCCCCGTTCACCCCCCACACTTTTTGAGGGCCTCACTGCCCGCTCCCTTTCACATTATGTAGCATGTTCTGCATCTTCCAGACATTCATTTGGATTCCACATTCTCCACACAATGGTTTGTGACCACCACTCAGTCTGCTAATTTCTTAGTTTGCCATCAAATACATATTGTCATCACCTGACTTCTCATATTTGGTAACACTTCTTGCTCAAAAGTAGCTCAAAATTATTCCTCAGCCATCTCCATTGGACTGGAAATGCCAGAGTATGTTTCAACCACACCGGTATTGCTCTCTAGATAATCTGGAAGTGACTCGTCTTTATTCTGTTCCAATCCGCTGCAGCATTCAACAACATATACTTTGCCATGTTCAGGGCCCCATCATTTCTGGGGCCTTGCTTTAGCCAGGCAGACTTTTCTACCAATGGATCACTCTCTTCACAGGGTACCAACAGTTGGTTCACAATTGTCCAATTTGCTCTATATACTTTCTTCTAGGTATTTTTCATACCACTGACTTTGAATTCATGCACCCTCACACCAGTGCAAAAAGAGTGGCCCCCTGTGTTTAGGATCTCTTAACTTCTTTTGCAAGTTCCCTACTCCCTCTAGGCTTTGTGTTCAGTAAAGGACTTCTTCCCACCTTTGTTAGTGAGTCCCACCTACGTTTCAAACTCTTACATGCAGCTTTAACGTACTAGAGGCAAATAGTGAGGACAGTCCCTTTCAGCAAGGACTCGCTAAGGTTAGATCTTTCACCCCATTACTGTTTTTTTGCTCAAGTACGCACAGAAAACAGAAAAGGAGGTCTGCCAACCATTGGGCAGGAGCTCATTCCATGGAACGGGACAGATAGGAAATAAGAAGTAGGATGGGGGTCCTTGAACTATTTCTTTTATAAATCTTGAACTATTTATTTTACAAATCTAATGGATGGGCTGAGACAAGCTATCATACACTCACACCCAAAGATCCTCTTGTACTGAGAAGACCTTCCGTTGTGTGCTCAGAGGGGATAGTGAAGGTCTGTGCTTTGGGTCCTGGCACTCTTGGCTATCTTCCCCATTTCCATATTTTTCTAGAGCTCAACCATGGATTTGAACAGACACAGTCTTTGTCTCCAGATGCCTCCTATTCCTTCCTACCCAAAAGGTCTACTATTATGTCACTCCTACTCAGATGACACCTTTCTTTGAATTTTACTCACATTACAGACAATATATGTATGCAATGCAATGCAAGCAAATGAAATACGGAGAGGACAGCTGGACTTCACCAAAATTTGGTTTAATGTGCTTACAGCATTTGTCCGAATTATTAGGCCCAAAGCTGGCCGTCCTCCACTCCAATGGAGAAATCTCCTCTTTACCTGTGGCACCTGAGCTTATTGTGTGGGACCAGGTCTAGTGTTCCACTGTAAACCTCATCAAGGTGATTCTTGGCCCACAATGCACTAGGTTTTGTAAAAGAAAATACAACTCAGGATAGCACATAGAAGTCTAACTTCCATGCAAAAAAAGACAGCAAGCAAAAAATAAGCAAGACAATCGCAGAGTTGAGGACCAGTGCTTCGCCTCCAATCAGCTGGAGCCTGTCATGCTAAAATCCATACATTTTGCTGCTACATTTATGCAGTTTTTCAATGTAAGTGAAAGTAATTGAGAACCTGTGACAAAAACGAAGTATACAGATGGGCAGTAATAAGCAGATGCCAAGCTCTCCTCGTTGGAAGAATGCAAGAAGACGTTAACAAAGACATAAACATATCAAGCAAAAGCTGCCTCTGCAGTTTTCTAAAAATCCTCACTTTGATGTGCCAATTTCAGGCCCAGGCTACGACTGACTGAAATAATTCAGCAGAAATGTGCAGTATACAGGTCCAGCTTTAATAAGATTGAGGCAATGTAGCCAGTCATGCATCATCTTGTTCTGCCTTTATTACTGTAGATCTCTTTGAACCATAGAGCGTACTTGGCTCCACGACATTAATGGCAGTATCAATATCAAAAGAGGGACAGGCACAAGGTCTGGGAAGCGAGGACAGCTTGCATGCTGGTGGTGGGGGCATGAGACAGCAGCAGTATGTGAGGTAGTCACAAGAACGGTAAATAACAGCATGCACCCATGTTCTGCTAGTATGTCTAGTAAAGGAGTGAGCACATGGACAAACGTCTGAGGCTCTTAGAATCATACATGTGTAGTAAACTTGCATACAGGCCTAAATCCTTGAATAAAGAGAACCAAAACTCCCCTTATCGTCCTTGAGAAATCAATTTGTGAAGAAGTGGCAGGAAGCTAATGTCAGATGCTCATTAAAACACCTCTTCTGATGAGATGTCTTCGAATGGTCCACAAGGGTACACCATGATCACAAAGGCTGAGGTTGCAAAAATCACCAGGAGAGAGGTGGACAACACGGTGGGACTCTGACACATAATACAGCAAGATACATTGCAGGGTGCTATGCATGATATAAAACAAGCTATTCTCAAAGATGAGGACAATATAGAACCTTTGAGGAGTCTTGACGGCTTTTAATTGTGTTCTTGAAGCAGGTTTTCAATGTCATTCTGGCTGAGGGTCCCTGCTGTTTTGTATGTGTGAGGTTCTTTTTTTATTACTTGTCAGGACGACCATGTATATGATGTGGAAGTTCATGCTTTATGAATACGAGAGAGTCTTAGATCTAACTTCCCTTAAAGGGGATGGGGTTGTTAAGAGAGGCAAGGGGGCTAAAAATTGCAGTGTGCACTGAGTCCTCAGAGAAGGTTTGAGGTAAAGGTATACTTGAGACCGAGGTGGGAGGGAGCGTTTTTCGGCGTAGGAATTGTGTAGATGAGCATTGTAAGATGAGAGGGTATGGATGATAGAAAGAGAGGGACTTAACTATGAACTCCATGGGAGGCTATGTAACGCCGCGCCTTGATGCGGCGTCTCTCTCTGCCCCCGCGGCAGAAACACGCTGCCGACATTCGGAGCGCCGTTCCCTGCGTTTTTTGGTTTCCGTGGTAGTGCATCCTGGGAAGCGTGTATTACACTCTCGGTCGCGTTACCTTCACCTGTAAAACATTTTTCTTCCTTCATGTCAGTGGTGGTTTTTCTCTGGTCTTTTTTCCTTCTTGCCTTTGTCTTCTTCATGTCCATGTTGTGTCCATCTTGTCTTCTTCCTGTTTGTATTTCCCAGCATGCTCTCTTTTCTTATATACTGCTTTCTTCTTCCTATTCTTGTCTATGGGCTTTTCCCACTTCAAGATGGTGTTCTTTTTCTTTCTTGTGATGTCACTTCCCCTTTTTCAGTATATAAGCCATTCAGTCTTGCTCTACCTTGCGTTGCAAAAGCTTCCCTTTGGTTGTGCTCTTCGCTCCTGTTCTTCGTTCCTGCTTTTTTGCCTTGGAGTATTTTTGCCTAGTTTTGTTCCTGTTGTCAAGTCCTGTTTTTTCTTCTTCTTTTTTAGGAGTTCCTGTTTGAGGTTTTTCCCCAGTGCTTCGGGTTTTTTCCTCCTGGACTCCTTCTGGAGGGTACGGTCTGCTTTGGTGTTTCCTGTCAAGTGGCATAGTGGCTACTAGAAAGGGTCGCTCCTATCTGGGATTATCCAGAACCTGTAGAAGTCTGGGTGTGTTCTCCAACCCTGTATCCAGAGGTGAGAAGTCAAGTGCAGTTTGTGACAGATTGCAATGCCAAAAGATTCTGTGTTGCGAGACAGCCATGGAAGATCCACAGGGAGAGGCGGCAGAAAATGCTCAAGCCATGATGCAGACAGTCCAACAACAAACCCAAGAGTTATAACAATTACGGGCTGAAAACACTGCACTACGACAGGTCTTGTCTTCCCGATCAATGAACATACCACCCGTATCTGCCGCTGCTCCTCGATATTCTGGAGATCCTCTGAAGATAAAGGAGTTTTTGGATGCCCTGACGGTTTTCTTTGCCTTTCGTCCACTCCAGTTTTCCTCGGATAAGGCTAAGGTGGGCTATCTGATCAGCGCCTTGTCTGGTCCTGTGCTTGCTTGGGCAACTCCTCTGGCTTCTGCAGAAGATCCAGTCCTGGCTAATTATCCTGCTTTCCTGACTCTTTTCAAACAGATGTTTGAGAGGGCTGGGGTAGAAGCAGCAGCTGAAGAGGCCTTATTGCACATTCAGCAGGGCAATCAGGATGTTCTGCAGTATAGAACTCGTTTCAAACAGCTGGCAGCTGAAACCTCTTGGGTGGAACGCACCTCTATAACCTTATTCCGCCGAGGCCTGTGTGAAGAAATTAAAGATGAACTTGTACATTCTTCTCCAGCTTGTTCCTTGAAGGAATTGATGGATCAAGTTATGAACATCGAATATAGACTACGAGAGCGCAAGATGGAGAGACGTAGAACGCGAGCTCCATACCAGTCTGGTAATTTTCGTTCTAGCAGTCAGCGAACGGAAGAAGTTCCATCCGAATCCTCTCCATCCCCCCTGAAGAACCCATGCAGATTGATCTTGTTCGTGGTCCATTGACTGAATCAGAAAGGGAGGATCGAAGATGAAAGGGACTTTGCCTGTATTGTGGTAAGGCTGGCCATCTGATTTGTAGTTGTCCGGTACGTCCCTCAAGACCTGGGGGAAACGCCAACTCCTGTCCACTGTAAGGAGGAAGGAGACGGGAGGAGCTGAAGTACCATCAATATGTTCCTCCAGAGAAAGTATGTCCACCCTGTTTATCCTCTCGGTCAAGTTACACAGCTCACAGAATCAAGAAGAACATCTCCTTGCGCTCATAGATGGTGGAGCCAGTGGAATCTATTTGGATGAGACCTGGGCCATGAATAAAGGAATTTCCCGTATTCCTAAAGAAACTCCTGAGCAGGTACACACGGTTGATGGCTCTCCGTTAACCTCAGGTCCTGTGGTGGTCTCAACTCCTACACTTTGTTTGACATTTGGGGGGCATCAAGAACATGTCGCCTTTGATCTTATAGCCTCACCAAATCACATCATGATTTTAGGAATGCCCTGGTTAAGTCGACACAACCCCTATATCAATTGGGAAACGAGAACTATATCTCTAATGTCTTTGTTTTGTCAACAGAACTGTTTTACCACTACCTCCTATTGGACTCCTAAAAGGCCCTGTCAGTCAACCAAGGATAATACTAACTTTATAAATATGATCCAGGGAGTTCCACATTGTTATCAGGAACATATTGGGATTTTTCAGATACCCAGTAATCCAATTTTACCGCCTCATCGAAGCTATGACTGTGCTATTCCCTTAGTTCCTGAGGAAGTCGTACCCTTACCCTTTGGTTGAAAGTATTCTCTGACAGACCAAGAAAAGAAGGTGCTAAAGTTAGATGATAACTTACAGAACAGATTAATTGCTCCTTCTACGTCTCCTGCTGGGGCTCCTCTCTTCTTCGTCTCCAAAAAGACTAAAGATTTGCATCCATGTGTTGACTTTCGCGAACTCAACAGAATAACAATTGAGGATCATTATCCGTTGCTCTTAATTAGGGATATATTGGATGCCATTCAATGAGCCAAGATGTTCACCAAATTATAAGTGTGTACTATGTCATGCCTTTTGGATTGACCAATGCACATTCTGTTTTCCAACGATTTATGGATTCAGTGTTCTCTGATTTATTAAACCAATATGCAGTCATTTATTTGGTTGATATCTTGATATATTCCTGTGATCCTGAGCAGCATACAGAATATGTACTGCAGGTCCTGAAAAGAATTAAGAAGAACCAGTTATTTTGTAAACCAGAGAAGTGTGAATTCCATAAGACCGAAGTAAAGTATTTGGGGTTCAGTATCAATCAACACGGAATATCCATGGACCCTGACAAGGTCAGCGCCATTTTAGATTGGCCTTCTGCAGCGTCTATAAAGGAAACGCAATGTTTCCTTGGCTTAACAAACTTCTATCGTCCGTTTATTCAGAACTTTGCCCACCTACAAAGTTTCTTTACACAAACAATTAAGAAAGAGAACCTGAAGAAGGGCTTCGTCTGGACTGAGGATGCTGAACGCGCTTTTCAAGAATTGAAGAAGGCCTTTACCCAAGCACCCATTTTGCGACACCCTGACATTACCAATAAATTTATTGCTGTGACTGATGCCTCAGGCAGAGCTATTGTGGCAGTTCTGCTGCAGAAACAAGACAACGATGGATTAGAACATCCTATCTTTTATCTTTCTCATATCTTATCAGAAGCAGAACACGATTATTCAGTACTGGAACGAGAATGACTTGCTCTCAAAGTAGCATGTAAGGAATGGAGGCATTTCTAGATGGGTTCCAGAGAGCCTTTTGAAGCCAGGACTGACCATCGCAATTTACGATGTCTTTGGAGTTTCCAGTGTCGCAACAGTCGTCAAGCAAGATGGGCTTTCTTCTTCTGCCAGTATGATTTTGAGATCACGTACATACCTGGTTCCCAGAATTCAGTGGCAGATGCTTTATCCCGTAGATATCCTGATGTCGCTAAGAACTCTTCTCCACACATTATTGAGTCTAGTAGGATCATCGGAGCTACTCAATCTTTTCAAGAACGTGTTAAATCTGAGTACCAGTTTCTGTCTACTTCGGAATGGGATAGAGTGACTCCTTTTTAGCAGAAAAAGGATGACTACTTCTATCATCAGCATGCTCTTTTCTTACCTACCAAGAAAGTTCAGACAGAAGCACTACAAATGTGTCATGATCCCCGATAGCCGGGCATCGAGGAATCGGGAAGACCCAGGAGCTGCTTCAACGATCATTTTGGTGGCCTTCGCTTAAGACAGATACAGAAGCCCATGTGTCAGCATGTCCAGTATGTGCTCAGACTAAGACACCCCGAACTAAGGCAGCAGGTTTATTAAGGCCATTACCGGTTTCCTCAGCTCCTTGGTGTACTCTATCCACGGATTTCATTTGTTCTTTACCGACCTCTTCTGGTAACCATGTAATCATGGTAACTGTAGATTCATTCACCAAGATGGCATACTTCACAGCCTTAAAGAAACTACCGACAGCCCCAGAAATGAGTCGCATCTTCATGCGAGATAATTTTCGCCTCCATGGTCTCCTGCAAGAGGTCATTTCGGACAGAGAGCCTCAATATGTGTCACGTTTATGGAGAGCCTTTTGTGCCTCATTAAACATTGAGATCTCCTTGTCCTCTGGTTTCCATCCACAAACAAATGGTCAAACTGAAAGAGTGAATCAGGAACTTCAACAGTATCTGAGGTGTTACTGTAATGCCACACAAAGTAATTGGTCGGAGTTTCTTGCTCTTGCCGAGTCCTCCTATAATAACACAGTGCATAGTGCAACCAAGACCACACCTTTTTATTGCACCTATGGATTTCATCCGAGGACCGTCTCCACTGTTTCCCGAACATCCTCTTTTGTTCCTGCAGTCACTTCTTTTGCACGTTGGATCCACCAAATCCAGGGCCTACTTCATACAACTCTCTTAGCTTCGAAACAAGCAATGAAACGAAAAGCGGATCGTTATCGACAAACAGCACCTTCGTATCAAGTGGGCCACAAGGTGTGGCTTTCCTTCTACCTTCCCAATTTTCTATCTATAAATTCAAACCACGTTTTTATGGACCCTTTTGGATTTTGCAAATCTTGAATCCTGTTGTTGTGCATCTACACTTACCTCATACCTGGAGGGTTCATCCAGTTTTTCATGTGTCCCAGTTAAAACCCTTTGTTCCTGATTCATACCACCGACATTTCCAGCGTCCTCCTCCTCTTTTCATTGACGGACAGCCTGAATATGAAGTTCAGGAAATTTGTGATTCTCTATTTTTTTGGCGCAGACTGCAATTTTTGGTTCACTGGAAAGGCTACCCTCTCAGTGACTGTTCTTGGGAGGATGCTTCCTCAGTCCATGCTCCCCGTTTGGTTCTCCTGTTTTTTGACCGTCATCCTGACAAACCTGGGGCCTTGAGGAGGGGACCTAGTGTAACGCCATGCTTTGATGCGGCGTCTCTCTCTGCCTCCGCGGCAGAAACACGCTGCCGACATTCGGAGCGCCGTTCCCCGCGTTTTTTGTTTTCCGTGGTAGCGCGTCCTGGGAAGTGTGTATTACGCTCCTGGTCGCGTTCCCCTTACCTGTAAAACTTATTTCTTCCTTCCTGTCGGTGGTGGTTTTTCTCTGGTCTTTTTTCCTTCTTGCCTTTGTCTTCTTCATGTCCATGTTGTGTCCATCTTGTCTTCTTCCTGTTTGTATTTCCCAGCATGCTCTCTTTTCTTACATACTGCTTTCTTTTTCCTATTCTTGCCTATGGGGTTTTCCCAATTCAAGATGGTGTTCTTTTCCTTTCCTGTGATGTCACCTCCCCTTTTTCAGTATATAAGCCATTCAGTCTTGCTCTACCTTGCGTTGGAAACACTTCCCTTTGGTTGTGCTCTTTGCTCCTGTTCTTCGTTCCTGCTTTTTTGCCTTGGAGTATTTTTGCCTAGTTTAGTTCCTGTTGTCAAGTCCTGTTTTGCCTTCTTCTTTTTTAGGAGTTCCTGTTTGAGGTTTTTCCCCATGGGACTCCTTGTTTTTTTTTCCTCTGGGACTCCTTCTGGAGGGTACGGTCTGCTTTGGCGTTTCCTGTCAAGCGGCACCGTGGCTACTAGAAAGGGTCGCCCCTATCTGGGATTATCCAGAACCTGTAGAAGACCGGGTGTGTTCTCCAACCCTGTATCCAAAGGTGAGAAGTCAAGTGCAGTTCGTGACAGGCTCTCATTAAAGAATGCTACCAAGGGCAGAAGATAGATTCTTCTTGGAGAAAAGAAGGATCTAGAATAGGAGGTAAAATTTTTGAGACCCATTGCCTAAAATAGAGATTGGTTATTTAGGTTTAACAAGAATAGAGTAGGGTGTAAGCAGTTTGCCTCCATAAGGAATTTCCGTATTGAACACCCTCAAATGATTTGAAAATAATTCGACCAGAAAAAGTGATATGAGAACAAAAGATTACGCAAGTTTTAAATCTAAGGAACACTCAAAGGTGATTGGTGGAATGCTTTCAAAAGTCTCACTCACTGTTAATCACTCATGGCCTCTTTCCAGTTGATCATCTATTCCCCACTATGCCATCCAGATGGAGACAAGCCATATGCAAATAAGCCTTGTTCTTGCTCCAGTAGGAAAGATCCAGCCAGATCTGCCGGGCCATGTCCCCATTGTATCGGAACAAAAGCAATCCCAGACCTGTTTAAGCCTAGTTAGGCCTTGCTAGTAGCTTAGATTCTGTGGGACAGTGAGCATGGAACCCATGTCTGGACATATTCATTGCACTTAGGGTATCACACTGAGGAAAAATCAACGTTGTTGGATGGAATGATAGTGAATGTCTCAGCCACTGGCAACTGATTGGGCTGCATTCCAGATCATTGTTTTTCACCCACTATGCCGCTCCATACAGAGACCAGCCATATTCAAATCATCTTGATCAGTGAGGTGTAGCTTAGTTCACTAAAGCTACCATGTTTACCACTGAAATACTGGCCTACAGTGAGAGCTACATGGTACTCTCTCAAACATTTTAAAATCATTGGGGCATCATTTAAATAACTAATGGGAAGAGTAGGAACTAGTGGAGAGATACATTTTCTCAATGACAGTTATCAGAGTAAGAGAAGGTGTAGGAACATACCCTCTTTCTTGGCATGGTTACCCCAATTTTCTGCCTGTTGTCAGTGTTTGACTGTGTTCACTGGGATCCTGCTAACCAGGACCCCAGTGATTATGCTCTCTCCCTTTAAACTTGGTTACGTGAACCACATACACCCCACATTTGGCACACTGGCACCCCGCTGTAAGTCCCTAGTATATGGTACCCAGGTACCCAGGGCATTGGGGTGCCAGGGGATCCCCATGGGCTGCAGCATGTATTATGCCACCCATGGGAAGCCCTTGTAAAATGTGTCTGTAGGTCTGCCATTGCAGCCTGTGTGAAAAGGTGCATGCACCTTTTACTAGAGGTCACTGCACCAGGTCACTGTAGGTCACCCTTATGGTAGGCCCTCCTAGCCCAGATGGCAGGGTGCAAGTACCTGTGTGCGAGGGCAAACCTGCACTGGCAGAGGAGTGGAGTCATCACTCTCCTGCATCCGCAAGCACCAACTGCAACAATGACCGACTGCGAGGATCTCCTCTCATCTTGAGCTGCATGGATCCTGCTTCACTGGTGCTGGTCCAGAGTAGTCCTCTTGGCCCTTTCTGCCAGCTGTCCATCTTTGGTAGAGGTAAGCCTTTGCCCTCCCTCGAAGGATAGTACCCCTGTGCACTGCATTTCTTGAAGCTACCAAGGCTTGTTTGCCTCTCCTCCCAGGGATCTTCAGGCTCCGTGTAGTCCCAGCCCTCAGCACTCCTTCCTGTAAAGCACAGCCCTCTGCGTGCTTCTCCTGCTGCGTGGGACCCTTCTCCAGTTGTGCTGTGTGGGCTCTTCTGTGACTCCTGGTTCTTCTTCCAGGGGGTCTCCTGTGGAGGCTGCCTTTTCTTCAGTGGACTCTCTGGCTTGATGAGGGACCCCGTAGGACTTCCCCCGTAGGTTGAGTCCTCCTGGACCTTGCTGGTTTTTGGCAGCTTCACTTTTGCTTCACCGCAACTTCTGCCTTTGCCAAGGCTTGTTGGTGGCTTTTCCACACCACTAACCAACTGCAATCATCCATCCGGCGTGGGACGTCGACTGCATCCTCCAGGAATTTTTCACCTGCTCCAGAGCTGCATTCCTGACTGTCTTCGTCCTACTGTCGACCAACTCATGCAACTACAGACAGGTGGGTGGTGGCTCCTGCCCCCACCGGACATTTCTGTGACTTCTGGACTTGGTCCCCTTCTTCCATAGGTCTTCCTCTTCAGAAATCCAGTCTTGTCTGGGTGTTGCATTATCATCTTTTTCGTCCTTTTGGTTGTTTGGGGAAAATCCAGTAACTTACTACTTTCTTCCTGGTCACTAGAGGGTATTGTGGTACTTACCTTTGGGGGTTCCTAGTTCCCCCAGCTCCCCCCTACACATTCCACCTTCCTAGTTGGGGGTCCTGCATTCGCATTCCATTTTTTTTTAATATATGGTTTGGGCTCCCCTAAAGTCACTACTGTCTATTGCTATTTGCACTGATTTCTAACGGAATACTAGTGTACATATTTGGTGTGTTTACTTACCTCCTATTGGAGTATTACCTATCTAGTGTTTTGGTACATGTGTAATAAAGAACCTTTATTTTTGTAACACTGAGTGTTTTCCTCATGTGTGTAAGTGCTGTGTGACTACAGTGGTATTGCATGAGCTTTGCATGTCTCCTAGATAAGCCTTGGCTGCTCATCCACAGCTACCTCTAGAGAGCATGGCTTCTAGACACTGCCTACACTACACTAATAGGGGATACCTGGACCTGGTATAAGGTGTAAGTACTTTAGGTACCCACCACACACCAGGCCAGCTTCCTACAGAAGGGGTGCACATTAGTGTAGTAATGGTCATCTGTAAGATTTTCCCATTCAGGTGTCTAACTCTCCACATTTGGCAAAAGTGGGAGTGCTACTAATTTCAATTGACACTTAATTTTGCATGAATGGAAAGGACGAACATTTCGAATTGTCAGAATTCATGGATGATCAGTCTATGCTCAATAAAATGTCATTTCCTCCACATAGTCCTTTATGAACATATATTTTGGCAAGGCAGTATCTGTCGGGTACTATGGTAGTTTGAGTAACACTGTTGTTTATTGATAGTGCTTTTAAACGTTCCATAAATCACTAATTGTTATCGGTGTGTATGTCTAGTGATTTGTTCCCTCCTTCCAGGAGGGGATTTATTATGTGTCATTAGTTGTTATTTGGGGTTATGGCCCTAATTTAGAGTTTGGGGGTCAGAGTACCATGCCGACCAAACTGATGTTCGCCCACTCTATTTAGAGTTTCTCGGACCATAGTGTTTCCCCTGGTGGTGCTCCTGTTGGCTCAGCCCTTGGAAACCTTACACCAAGAGCCCGGCATACATTCAGTGTACCTACATTAGACTTCCTGCCTTATTTAAGCAATTGTTTGAACTTCTCCACCCAGACATTCCGACTACAGTCTGTTATGAGCGAAACTAGAACCTTTTGCACAAGGCCAATGATAATTTGAAATTTTGCCTATTTCCAGCCCCTACAACATTTATTCCTTTCACAGCAACATAAACCTTTTGTTTAATTATTCTGTCTTTGAGTACAATTTCAGTCCAGAAGAATTTAATGAGTTCTATTTTGCTACCTTTGAAAGCTATGGCGTAAGTAAAAGCATTTTCTCTCTCCACTATTCTATGTATTTACCAGTTGAAATGGTTATCTTACTGCTAAAACCCACTTACAACTGAATTACTACTTCATCAATAAATCCTCCAATAGTGCATCTGCACATGGTTCTGACAACATCACATGAATTGCACCTACTTCACAGCCAACACAAGTTCATTTAAGTTTTCTGTGATCCATTCATTGTCTTTATTACCATATAAATGTCTACATGTCTTCCACGCCTGCAAACAATGCAAAATTACCAGCATTCCAAAATGTTTTACACTCTTGTTTCCGAAGTAGGCCCACTCTTAGTATTGCCCAAATCGAGACGAGGCCTGCACCAGCAGGACAAGACCCTTTACAATTGTTTTCCTGATTGTCTCAATCTTTCTAAACAGGGACCACTTGCTTGTTCTTTAGACATAGGAGGTGAGGACACTTTGAAGCTCTTATTTAGGACAAATTGTGGGGCCTTTTTCTACCTCATCTGGACCACCAGGAAAAGCCAGGAGGACACATTGAGAATAATGGAAGAATGAACTCTACAGAATCAATGTTTGTTTTATAAAAACTTAGCTTTGGGAGTTTGTTTTGGTGAAACAAAAATGGTTGCGGAGAAGCTGCCTGAAACATGGGGACTGCTCAGCGAACTTTGAATAACTTCAGCGGAACTGCCATGGTGGCAGCTCCTCTGAAGGCCTAGAGATCTCTACCTACTAGGCAGAAATCTCTAAATACAGTGGCCGGTAAGCCTAAAATAGGCTGCTTGCCTGTTTGGTAATGGGGCAGGTAGCAGGAAAACAACAACATCAGCCAGCCAGCAGATGCAGCGCCACAGGACTTGTCAAGGAGGACAGGCCCTGCCATGACATCTTCACATAAAGATTTACAATAACACCTCAAGAATGTACGAGAAGTCCTGTCTCATTTTAGGAGTCAGTCCTTGTATGACAAATAAGAAAAATGTATGTGCAAAGTAAACCACTTACTTTCTTCTGTTTTTCAGTTGTGGCACGCTGACCTCTAAAGGGGTGGGGGTGGGCAGCGGGGGTGGAGGAGAACATATAATAAGAAATTTTTAAAAAGTACCTCCTCTGTTGCCGCCACACCGCTCCTCTTTGCCTTGTCATAGGTCCAGGCTGCAGGCACAGGCTCCCAGCCTGGCCTGTGGCCAATCCTGATGCTGCTCAAAGCAGCATTAGGATTGTCTGGGAGCGCCCAGCCAGGGCACTTCCCAGAGAGACTGGGAGCCTGTGCAGGCTCTTTCCAGTCCGGCACTGTGTTGCCGGGCTGGAGAGAGCCTACTGTGCATGTGTGTTTGGCTGGCCCAAGATGGCCCGCCAAACATACATGCGCACTGAGGGGAGGGCTCTGTGCACTCCACTCAGTGCTCGTCAACCCCAATGCCCGCCCCTTTACAAGAAAATGATAGTAAACACAGTTTATTATTGTTTTCTTGTAAAGGTTTTGCAGCTGTTGCTGCTGGCGGGGGCGATTCTCCTCTGCCCTAATGGAGGAGCCACCCCGGTCTGTTTCTAAATCTTTCCTGAAGTACTGGCATGGAGAAGGTAAAGGCAATACCTGAATGGCTGCAATCCATCAGTGTAAAGGAAATACAAATATTCAACGGATTCTCACATTTCAATAGACATTTCAAACAGGGTTTTTCACCACTGATTCATCCCACCACTTGGCTACGTGTGTATGCTTTGTGAAGCAGGCCTGGATAGCCACTCATAACTCACATCTAAGCATGGGGTGAAACACACCTGTTTATAGAAAATGTTTCTTGAACGGGGATATAGGACCTTTTTCCCACCCAACTAAACTACACTAAACTTTGAAAAAGATTCTAAGGTGGACAGATACGTTTTTGACAACATCGTGGAGACTTAGTTATAAACATGTTTCCTCTTAAGCGCAACTTGCCCTAACTTACACCCACACGCTACACTTTCACAATATAACAGGCAAAGTCAGCATAAGCAATTTAGTTTTATTTCACAAAATTTTGAGGCTTGTTTTGGCTTCTGTCCGTGTAGGAGTCAATATCTTTATGTTCTGAGCACACTACAGAGCATTTGGAAGTGCAAAGCAAGCATGTAAAGAATAGAGCAGCACTGATTTTGCTCCAACCCCTGGTGTCACAATCATGACATATGTATTCAGGAACCTGATATATTGTGTGACTTAACACTTGTCTAATGTTTTAGTGGCGCACTCGAATTCAGTGATAAAGTGCATTCACTGTAGTGTTACGAAAAATGTATATTGTGTGCCTCAACCTTAAGTGAAATCTAATAATTGATTGTAATTTTATAACCATTCTCATGTCATTTAAATGTATTTGCATTAGAAATTATGGGGGTTATTACAACTTTGGAGGAGGTGTTAATCCGTCCCAAAAGTGACGGTAAAGTGACGGATATACCACCAGCCGTATTACGAGTCCATTATATCCTATGGAACTCGTAATACGGCTAGTGGTATATCCGTCACTTTACCGTCACTTTTGGGACGGATTAACACCTCCTCCAAAGTTGTAATAACCCCCTATGTGTTTATGTGATGTGTACACTAGTGTTTGCAGTTCAATGTTGAGAACTGTAGATCTCGACTACATTTATATTCCTGTATTAACAATTGTATTTTGTTTATATTAAATGTAACATGTAACGATTTGAGAGAATGTAATTGGCCTTTATTTAAATGTAGAAATTGATATGTGCACAGTATAATGTGAAATTAAATGTGTATTAGTAAATAATGTTTAAAGTTGACTTAACTAGGCCTGAACGTCTTTAATGTGAGAAACTGTTTTTCATTTTCTGCTAATGTGTCATTTCATTGGAGGTGCATTTACACAAAATGTTAGTTTGGAAATAGATGTGCTATTGTTTTAGTAATAGAGAGTCTGAGAGAAAAACCTTGAAAGGAGTATGTGAAGAAACCAAGTGTGAGATAACTGTCCCATATTCATGCATATTGCAAACAATGTCCAGAGGACCAAGGACAACAGCGTGCTCAGGACTGGTATAAGAAAAGGAGCTAATGTTGCAAGTTACACTGTGGGACAGGAGAATACAATAGAACTTGTGATGGTGTGATCAGGAGGGTGGTGCCTGATTGGATTTTGTGGTATTAACTACGGCTTTCACTGATTGATTGTAGGTAGTCTTTCACCTGGAATCTGAGAGGCATAGACCTCTGACTTTCCCCTTTGTTCCCATGATTTGCTGAGTGTGGCTTAGGCTTACACATAACTCCCTAAGAAGCCTCTTGACCGAAATGTTGACGCCTTCCTCTTTATTTCATATTCAGTCTTTCCTTATTTCTGCTCGTCACCTCACCTTTTTTTTTCTTATGCCTTTTTCTAGACAGATTTTTTTCTCTTTAATAGCTTAGACCCTTCGAGAATTTCCCTATTGATTCATAGATGTTTAGTTAGATGTTTTTAACTTGCACTCAAGTGTAAGAGGGAAAACCGACAATTGCTTTCTGAGCACCAGATGTAATGGTTGATTTTCTGTAGCTAGAATTTCTAGTTTGTCTTATGCTAACCCATTTACATTTCTTCAGAGAATTTGGCTACCCTATGGTAATTCTGCATCTTTACAGTATATTTTTGAGATTTGTTTACATTAACCTGAGTGCTAGTTTGTAATAAAACCCTTTACTTTTATTTTCGATTTGGGTTTTTATTGTGTGGCCAAATTGGTTACACTGCTAATTATTGTTGATACATTATTACCTAGCCTCCTAGTTAATCCTCGTGCAGGGTAAAAAAGTGTTGACTTGAAGAAAAGAGCATACAAATGCTCCATCAAGAACAACAAAACCAAAAATTAACATGCTGTAGCCTATTTAAAAAATCATTGCATCTACCAAAGTAAAGCATTGCTCTGGCAATAAAATGGTTTGAAAAGGCAGCACCTTGGTGATTTCTAAAGAGCATTCACTTCTACGTCTGGCACAATGCATGCCCTGTACATGGCATGTTTACGTACTGCCAAGAAGAGGGGAGGGCAGATGCACATAGTAAATATCTGACAGCAGCATCACCTCCAGGTTTAAGTCTGATCTAACAAATCTGGTGTTTCTCTTGCTCTATTATTTTAATTGTTGTGGTTCAGAAAGACATGCACGCCTCCTATTGAATCTTGGTTATTAGGAACAGTGGAATGAAACAGATTTTTTTTTTCTACATTCACACATTCTCTTCAAAACGTAGAACTATAATAATACGGAACAGCAATGATTGAACGCGCTAAAGAAAAAAATACAGTACAAAATGTTAATTCTTTGTATGATGTATGTGTGAATGCGCTGTTTTAACAGCGCAAACCTAGCTAAAAGACAGAGGAACGCTGTAGTGTCCAAGACTATGACACAGTCAACAGATGACATGAGAGTTAGCTAGAAACTGGAACCTTACTACATTGTGATGTAGTGTTATTACAGAGGTGTGTCTTCAGCTCTTTCCTAAGTTGGATCAGGGTTGAGGCCATCCTAATGGACACAGGCATGTGGTTCCAGATCCTAGGTGCGTAAATGGAAAAAGCCTGTTGCCTCCTGTTTTTTTTTTTGTTCTCCTTCGCCTCAGTCTCATAGTGTCCATCAGGTCTATCGAGAACTAAGTCCGAAGGTTTTGAAAATGGTGCAGGCCAGCAAGAGGCGTTATATCAATATAGGGTAGATGTGGTCATATTTCTTCAGGCCATAGATGCGATATATAATGCTCCTAAAAGGGGCCAGTATGGACTCTGGGAGGCCAAGGAGCAAGGCTTTGCTACCATCCAAATGCAATAGTATGAGGGCTGATGTACAAACATTCAGTATTTGGCTAATGAAAACAGCCTTCTGTGGGTGCTCTAGCGGAAGGAAACTCTCAGGTGGAAGCAACAGGGGGAATGTGGGGAAGGAACACGCCATTGTTTTGTTACTATCATTATGTTGTGCTGTAGTGACATATCTACTTTAAAATCAATAAACTGTGTTGTACATTTTATTAATTTAAAAAAAAAATAGAGTATGAGCTCTTGAATGGCAGTTCTCAATTCACTCTCTGGGATGAATGGTTTCACATTTTTAATGAAGAGAGCTCCTACTATGCCTGTTTTGTATTCTTAGCATTGAGCTCTTTGAAGGCAAGGTTGGTGCCCACAGTGAAATAAAGTGACTTGATGTTATTTGAAAGCTGTGGTTTGAAACCATCAGAGTCCAACCCATTTAGCCAGATTTGGACTAGTTGTTACTTGTTGTTCTTGGCAAATAAAAGGAATTCAGTGTTGGTGGAGTTGAGCTTCAGGTAGGTGCTGGACATCCAGGTCTAGGTTAAATCCAGATGGTATTTGAGGAGAGAGATGTGTAGATTTGAGTAGACTTTCAAGTAAACTTGTGTATTATTGGCAAACTTGGATAATGGCGGTGAATAGAAGCCCAAGGGATGGGAACAAGCTGGAACCCTTGGGACTAAGCATGTGCATGAATCTTCTGGGACCTGGTGCTACCCATTTGAGCAGCATTGGTATGCTTCTGAGACTGATCTAATATTATAGCATTATTGTGTCCCTGCATTAAACCATTACTATTAATTTATGATACAGTAATCAATATTACAATAATCTTAGCTGTCCCTTACCAACACACGTTACTCCTAGATGTGGCTCTAGGCGGTTTATAAGGTATTCATGTTTATTGCCTTTTGTTCCATGCCAGAACACTGAAATACCTATGGATGTAAATTGGAGAGCATATTGGCAGTTTATATTAAAAGTATGTGAGGTCTCTTGCATAGGGTACCTTAAAGAGGCATATTTTCAGATTTATAAAGTTAAGCATATTTCTGCTATTGTTGAGATAAATCAACATGTTGCTCATGATAACACAACCATTTTCTTCACGAGCCCTCCTATTGATTATGGGTGCCCTTGTTGCTTGTTTGGGGGCTGAGGACAGATTTCTGTTTTAAAAGTAGTTTTAGCTAAGGACAACCCATTCCAAATTCGACATTCCTTCCACTTAAAAAAATATATATAGTTCAGTCTACTAATTCATCTGAGTGTTTTGGCATTTCAACCAGAATTGTCCAAATATAATTCTGTAATTAGTGTTGTATAGTACTGAATTACATCAAATACCTGACTCTATTCCTAGGTCTTGGAGCATTTATCTGGACAACACCTTTTTTACTAGTAGTGTTGCTGCATAAATTGATAGTACTGCAGTGGTATAAAAAACGTTCAGAGCAAAGTCACTTCCTTGACTTGTACATATGAGCTACAAGTGTGGAACAGACTCGATTTTGGTAGACATTCCATCCTTTAATGTTCCCCTCAAGAGTTGGCCAAGTCGACTTGGGGTTCTGGATGATGTTGGTGCATTCTGGATCCAGTAACTCAGAGGGGTTGTGTTTCAGAAAACCTGGAGTTGCAGGTCGCAGCTCCTGAGATTTTTTGCCTTCTCTGTGACCTTCCCTCTTTCACAGTCACAGGGGACCCTGAAAGCTGAGGATCCCTGGCAAACAGAGTCTGCAACAGAAACTGGGCCTCATCTAAACCTCCTTGACTTTCTGGGTGATCGAGGGCGAGCAGACACGGCTTAACCCAATGCAGGTATATGGACCGAGTCTAGGTACAGTGCAACACAATTATCAAAGTTGTAATGAAATATGAATCAACCAAGGTTGTATGCTACACAACACTTTTATAATAACACATACATGTTAAATATAGTGACAGTATAAACGTAATAAGATAACAGAAGCAAACAAAAGCAGTACACTAAAGCAAGGAAGGTAATAACACACCATTCTCTTGTGGGACTAAAGATGCAATACAAGAGTACTCCAAAGGTCTTATGCACATAGAACGGGAGGAACATAATACCGTACGCTGAAAGAACCTGGTCAGGGGAGAACGAGCGAATCTTATCACAGGGAGGCAATAAGCATCTCCTCAGAAGGGTACAGTCAAAAAGGCCTGTCCCTTAAGTAGAATAATGTTGCCACCACCAGCATTCTTCTCGGTCCAGGCAGAGAGGACAGCAGTCACTATCCAAAAGAGAGCTGCAATTTTGGTGCCCTCTTGACCTTAGAACCTGACTTTTGTGTCTCAAGGTCAAGTAACAGGAGAATCCTAGGTGGGCTAATGATTGTCAGGGAAAAGGAAGGTGATGGAGAGCGGATAAGACAGTGGGGGAAAGCACCTTCAGACAGGGAAGGTGGAAAGGATCCCCTCAAGCTCCACCGTATGGCGATGCGCCAAAGAAGGAAGTGCAACCTGGTATGGAGTTACGCAGCCGATCTGCCCTGAGGGTAATCTTTCCATTTTGAGTAGAAAAAAGGAATGGCTACAAAAAACAGTACATCTTTCCAGTCTTCACCAGTACATGATAATAGCATCTGGGGACCAGTGCTTAATTTGTGCTTGCTGTTTCCGATGCTGAGCACAGGCACTTATTTTTTAGGGCCGGCGCTTATTCTTTCCCCTCAGGCATTTACTGTGACCAAAAGACACATATGGGAAATGCGGAGGAAGAGAAAAACGAAAAAGCGTCACAGAGGGAGAAAGTAGACATCTGCAAGAGTGTGCTGAATGGGCAGGGAGTGGCTATAAATGGATTGAAGAGGCCCGAGGTGGCTTCAGGATTACCCTGCCTCAGGATTCCGTGCTCGCACATTTAATTGCAGCAGCCGCGTGAGGATGGCTTTGGGCGCCGGCACGTTTTTATTTACAAATTAAGCACTGCTGGGGACCCTTCTCGGGTTGTAACTTTAGCCCCCACCCCAAAAACTGCTATTCCACTTTGTGTATCGCATAACTTTTCATATTCTTTTCTTCCAATGTACGATTATAAAAATGCGACAGGACAGGATATGACGTGCGAGAGCAGCCACCTGCACGCGCCATGCTTTGCGGCCTTGAGTGCGCAGGGGGCAGCTCGCGCGTCTTGCATGAAGCTACGGCAGGACCCCGGACCATGAGCAGCACTACATGCAGCTCAAGAGCGACACCACAGCCCCCTCCGTGAGGGAGATGGCAACGCAGGGGAGGGGGCTGTGCTGAAGGGCCACTCGGTGTCTGTTTGAGCTGCCCTGGTCGCTGGCATTTGAAGGAAGTGGCTAGGGAGGGTGTATTGTTGCATTTCTGTATTCAGCTTCTACTGTGGCATTGGAAGCAGGATGAGTGGGACTTGGCTGGTAAGGGGGGGTGGGGGGGTGATATCCTTAAACAGCACCTTTTTAGGACTGAACATGTTTGTACATGCTACGTTGTTGTTGTTTTGTTTGCCGACCCCATGCTGATTCCTTAACCGCTTAGGTGCCCACACACCCTCCCTGGTGCGGGTCACGACCAGTGGCCGACACCAGGAAGGGTATCAATAAATCCTCGGGTGCGTTGCACCCGAGGATTTTTTTTTTTTTTTAAACCCCCCCCGGGAGACACGGAAGCTTCCGTGTCTCCCCCCGCCCCCCCACCCGCCCCTTTGTGACGTCAGCGCG
This sequence comes from Pleurodeles waltl, assembly GCF_031143425.1. Classification (NCBI taxonomy): domain Eukaryota; kingdom Metazoa; phylum Chordata; class Amphibia; order Caudata; family Salamandridae; genus Pleurodeles; species Pleurodeles waltl. The sequence continues at coordinate 977,357,615 of NC_090437.1, read as the reverse complement.
CCTCGCGGCGCGCTGACGTTGCAAAGGTGTTTTCCCCATCAAAGCAGGAAGCAGCCTTGCGGCCGCTTCCTGCTTTGATGGGGAAAACGGCCTTTCTCACGTTCGGGAAGGCCTCGTAAGAAAGGGGAGTGTCTCCCCTTTCTTACGAGGCCTTCCTGAAAGTGTTTCCTGGCCCCCGATCGCAGCACAGCTGCGATCGGGGGCCAGGAAACACTTTCAGGAAGGCCTCGTAAGAAAGGGGAGACACTCCCCTTTCTTACGAGGCCTTCCTGAAAGTGTTTCCTGGCCCCCCGGTCGCAGCTGTGCTGCGATCGGGGGCCAGGAAACAATTTCAGGTTTCCTGGCCCCCCGATCGCAGCACAGCTGCGATCGGGGGGCCAGGAAACACTTTGAAAATGCCTCGTAAGAAAGGGGAGAGTCTCCCCTTTCTTACGAGGCCTTCTCAAAGTGTTTCCTGGCCCCCGATCGCAGCACAGCTGCGATCGGGGGCCAGGAAACACCACTAGACGCCAGGGATTTCACTTTGGGGGGGCGGCCCCCTCGGAAAACGGGCCGCCCCCCCCCGGGGCATAATTAATAAAAATAAAAAAGGTAGGTGCCCCCTGGGCGGGGGGGGGGGGCGATCACGCCCCTCCCCTCCCCCCCAGGGGATTGTTTTAAAAAAAAAAATAATAATAATAAAAAAAAATGACAGGGGGTCGCCCGTGGGCAGGGTGACCCCCTGTGGGGGCAATTTTTTTTTTAGATGTTGTAGGGTTTCCCTGGGGGCCATTTTGGCCCCCAAGGAAACCATACAACAACTAAAAAAAATAGATCTATATATAGATCTATATTTATATATCTATGTAGATAGATATATCTATGTACATGGATATATCTATAGATATATCTATGTACATAGATATATATATATATATAGAGGTAGATCTATATATACCAAAGAGATTTATAAAGTGTGCTACTCACCTGTGAGGGTCTCAAGGCGCTTGGGGGGGGCGGGGGGAGGGAAAGGGGCTGGGAGGTTCACTGTTCGAAAAGCCAGGTTTTGAGGCCCTTCCTGAAAAGAAGTAGGTTTTGGGTCTTGCGAAGGTGGGTTGTGAGGGCGTTCCAGGTTTTGGGTGCAAGGTAGGAGAAGGATCTGCCCCCGGTGGTGGTGTTTGATGCGGGGGACAGAGGCGAGAGAGAGGTCAGCTGAGCGGACGTTTCGTGTGGGGGTGTGGAAGGTGACTCTCGTTGAGGTAGGCAGGGCCTGTGTTGTGGAGTGATTTGTGTGCGAGGATGAGGATCTTGAAGGTGATCCTTTTGTCAATGGGGAGCCAGTGGAGGGATTTGAGGTGTGGAGAGATGTGTTCGTGTCGGCGGAGGTCGAGGATGAGTCGTGCTGCTGAGTTCTAGATGCGTGTAGTTTGCGCTTGAGTTTTAGAGTGGTGCCGGCGTAGAGGGCGTTTCCGTAATCAAGCCTGCTGCTGATGTGTGCGTGAGTGACAGTTTTTCTGGTCTCTGTGGGGATCCATTTGAATGTTTTTCAGTATACGGAGTGTGTTGAAGCATGAGGAGGTGAGAGCGTTGATTTGTTGGGTCATCGAGAGGGAGGAGTCTAGGATGATGCTGAGGTTGCGTGCGTGGTTGGCGGGGGTGGGTGCAGGGCCTAGCGTGGTGGGCCACCATGAGGGGTCCCAGGTGTTTTTGTGTGGGCCAAAGAGGATTATTTCGGTTTTGCTTGAGTTGAGTTTCAGGTGATTGGCTGTCATATATATATCACTTTTGTCAATATGTGTGTGGTTTCCCTGAGGGGAAAAGGGTCCGACTTGTCTAGTGGCAGTTTTAGTGCCATAAAGAAGCGCAGAAGGTTTATATGCCTACTGCAAAGAGCAAATCTGTATTTTATGTAAATAGCTGAGTACATTAGCAAAGTCTATGGAGAGATGAAGGGCACTTTTGCTGGGTGGTAATGAGGGAATCCGAGGAGGAGGGAGTGGGAGCACCAATAATGATTGTTGGACTGGGCGCAGGAGGTGCTAAAGACTGTGACGAATGGTATGTGACAAGGTGTTTTTTGAGTGTCTTGAAAGTACGTGCTGATTGAGGGCAGAAGCGCAGGTAAGGTGGCCTCTACTGTTGCACGTATCTCACACACCATCGATTTTGTGACTGTCTACGTAGGCTAGTGTTTTAGAGCAACAGTTTAGCCAATAGCAGAGATGGCATCTTGATGGATGACTGCTGCCTACACTCGGGTTATAGAGGACCGCTCTGACATAGGATCAGAGACTGAGACATCAGATACTGAGACAGCATCTGAGGGATAGGACAATGGCGCAGACTCTGGGAGTGATTTTTCAGTCAGAGGAGTCCCATTCGATAACTCCTCTTCCAGTACATTATGAGGGAGGTGATGAGGACAGTCCTGCTGTCCCTTCGCAAGCTGTTTGTGCAACTGGGTAATAGTGGGTTAGGCCAACCCAGAAAGCAGGTGAATGCGGCGGCAAGCAGAGAGAGAGTGCTCTCTTGGGAGCTCCCCAATTTAGTTCCGCCCCAAATTCCACCACCCAAATCATATTGTGGAGACATCAAAATTATCCATGGCAAAACAAACTGGTTTTGTAAGGCAGGCACCTGTGTTTTTGGTCCTGGATTCGGCGGCCATATAGAGAAACACATTAAACCCAAACATTTCTGGAAACTAGACATTCGGGGGAGTCCACAGAGGTGTGACTTGTGTGGCTTCCCCAAAGTTTTCTTACCCAGAATACCCTGCAAAGCTGAAATGTTGAAAAAAACCTCAATTTTTCTCGCATTTCTGTCACACAAACTACAGGAATATGCTGGGATCCACAATATTCCTACCACCCAGTGACTCCTCACCTACCCCACTTGAGTGCCTACACCTAGTGTCTGTGTCAGGAATGGATCACCCCAGGGTCAACAGCTGCCTCACGTAAGGACCAACATTGACCGTTGTGTGATCTATTCCTGTCGCAGGCACCAGGCCTAACCACACAAGTGAGGTATCATTTTTATCGGGAGGCTTGGGGGAACGCTGGGTGGAAGGAAATTTGTGGCTCCTCTCAGATTCCAGAACTTTCTGTCACCGAAATGTGAGGAAAACTTGTTTTTATAGCCACTTTTTGAGGTTTGCAAAGGATTCTGGGTAACAGAACCTGGTCCGAGCCCAGCAAGTCACCCCTCCTTGGATTCCCCTAGGTCTCTAGTTTTCAGAAATGCACAGGTTTGGTAGGTTTCCCTAGGTGCCGGCTGAGCTAGAGGCCAAAATCTACAGGTAGGCACTTTGCAAAAAACAGCTCTGTTTTCTGTGATGTGTCCACGTTGTGTTTTGGGGCATTTCCTGTCGCGGGCGCTAGGCCTACCCACACAAGTGAGGTATCATTTTTATCGGGAGACTTGGGGGGACGCTGGGTGGAAGGAAATTTGAGGCTCTTCTCAGATTCCAGAACTTTCTGTCACCGAAATGTGAGGAAAACTTGTTTTTTTAGCCACTTTTTGAGGTTTGCAAAGGATTCTGGGTAACAGAACCTGGTCAGAGCCCCGCGAGTCACCCCATCTTGGATTCCCCTAGGTCTCTAGTTTTCAAAAATTTACAGGTTTGGTAGGTTTCCCTAGGTGCTGGCTGAGCTAGAGGCCAAAATCTACAGGTAGGCACTTTGCAAAAAACAGCTCTGTTTTCTGTGATGTGTCCACGTTGTGTTTTGGGGCATTTCCTGTCGCGGGCGCTAGGCCTACCCACACAAGTGAGGTATCATTTTTATCGGGAGACTTGGGGGGACGCTGGGTGGAAGGAAATTTGAGGCTCCTCTCCGATTCCAGAACTTTCTGTCACCGAAATGTGAGGAAAACTTGTTTTTTTAGCCACTTTTTGAGGTTTGCAAAGGATTCTGGGTAACAGAACCTGGTCAGAGCCCCGCGAGTCACCCCATCTTGGATTCCCCTAGGTCTCTAGTTTTCAAAAATGTACAGGTTTGGTAGGTTTCCCTAGGTGCCGGCTGAGCTAGAGGCCAAAATCTACAGGTAGGCACTTTGCAAAAAACAGCTCTGTTTTCTGTGATGTGTCCACGTTGTGTTTTGGGGCATTTCCTGTCGCGGGCGCTAGGCCTACCCACACAAGTGAGGTATCATTTTTATCGGGAGACTTGGGGGGACGCTGGGTGGAAGGAAATTTGAGGCTCCTCTCAGATTCCAGAACTTTCTGTCACCGAAATGTGAGGAAAACTTGTTTTTTTAGCCACTTTTTGAGGTTTGCAAAGGATTCTGGGTAACAGAACCTGGTCAGAGCCCCGCGAGTCACCCCATCTTGGATTCCCCTAGGTCTCTAGTTTTCAAAAATGTACAGGTTTGGTAGGTTTCCCTAGGTGCCGGCTGAGCTAGAGGCCAAAATCTACAGGTAGGCACTTTGCAAAAAACAGCTCTGTTTTCTGTGATGTGTCCACGTTGTGTTTTGGGGCATTTCCTGTCGCGGGCGCTAGGCCTACCCACACAAGTGAGGTATCATTTTTATCGGGAGACTTGGGGGGACGCTGGGTGGAAGGAAATTTGAGGCTCCTCTCAGATTCCAGAACTTTCCGTCACCGAAATGTGAGGAAAACTTGTTTTTTTAGCCACTTTTTGAGGTTTGCAAAGGATTCTGGGTAACAGAACCTGGTCAGAGCCCCGCGAGTCACCCCATCTTGGATTCCCCTAGGTCTCTAGTTTTCAAAAATGTACAGGTTTGGTAGGTTTCCCTAGGTGCCGGCTGAGCTAGAGGCCAAAATCTACAGGTAGGCACTTTGCAAAAAACAGCTCTGTTTTCTGTGATGTGTCCACGTTGTGTTTTGGGGCATTTCCTGTCGCGGGCGCTAGGCCTACCCACACAAGTGAGGTATCATTTTTATCGGGAGACTTGGGGGGACGCTGGGTGGAAGGAAATTTGAGGCTCCTCTCAGATTCCAGAACTTTCTGTCACCGAAATGTGAGGAAAACTTGTTTTTTTAGCCACTTTTTGAGGTTTGCAAAGGATTCTGGGTAACAGAACCTGGTCAGAGCCCCGCGAGTCACCCCATCTTGGATTCCCCTAGGTCTCTAGTTTTCAAAAATGTACAGGTTTGGTAGGTTTCCCTAGGTGCCGGCTGAGCTAGAGGCCAAAATCTACAGGTAGGCACTTTGCAAAAAACAGCTCTGTTTTCTGTGATGTGTCCACGTTGTGTTTTGGGGCATTTCCTGTCGCGGGCGCTAGGCCTACCCACACAAGTGAGGTATCATTTTTATCGGGAGACTTGGGGGGACGCTGGGTGGAAGGAAATTTGAGGCTCCTCTCAGATTCCAGAACTTTCCGTCACCGAAATGTGAGGAAAACTTGTTTTTTTAGCCACTTTTTGAGGTTTGCAAAGGATTCTGGGTAACAGAACCTGGTCAGAGCCCCGCGAGTCACCCCATCTTGGATTCCCCTAGGTCTCTAGTTTTCAAAAATGTACAGGTTTGGTAGGTTTCCCTAGGTGCCGGCTGAGCTAGAGGCCAAAATCTACAGGTAGGCACTTTGCAAAAAACAGCTCTGTTTTCTGTGATGTGTCCACGTTGTGTTTTGGGGCATTTCCTGTTGCGGGCGCTAGGCCTACCCACACAAGTGAGGTATCATTTTTATCGGGAGACTTGGGGGGACGCTGGGTGGAAGGAAATTTGAGGCTCCTCTCAGATTCCAGAACTTTCTGTCACCGAAATGTGAGGAAAACTTGTTTTTTTAGCCACTTTTTGAGGTTTGCAAAGGATTCTGGGTAACAGAACCTGGTCAGAGCCCCGCGAGTCACCCCATCTTGGATTCCCCTAGGTCTCTAGTTTTCAAAAATGTACAGGTTTGGTAGGTTTCCCTATGTGCCGGCTGAGCTAGAGGCCATAATCTACAGGTAGGCACTTTGCAAAAAAACAGCTCTGTATTTTGTGAAAAAATGGGATGTGTCCACGTTGTGTTTTGGGGCATTTCCTGTCGCGGGCGCTAGGCCTACCCACACAAGTGAGGTATCATTTTTATCGGGAGACTTGGGGGAACATAGAATAGCAAAACAAGTGTTATTGCCCCTTATCTTTCTCTACATTTTTTCCTTCCAAATATAAGAGAGTGTGTAAAAAAGACGTCTATTTGAGAAATGCCCTGCAATTCACATGCTAGTATGGGCACCTCGGAATTCAAAGATGTGCAAATAACCACTGCTCCTCAAAACCTTATCTTGATCCCATTTAGGAAATGCAAAGGTTTTCTTGATACCTCTTTTTCACTCCTCATATTTCAGCAAATGAATTGCTGTACACCCAGTATAGAATGAAAACCAACTGCAGGGTGCACCTCATTTATTGGCTCTGGGTACCTAGGGTTCTTGATGAACCTATAAGCCCTTTATATCCCCGCAACCAGAAGAGTCCAGCAGACAAAACGGTATATTGCTTTCAGAAATCTGACATCGCAGGAAAAAGTTACAGAGTAAAACATAAAGAAAAATGGCTGTTGTTTTCAGCTCAATTTCAATATTTTTTTATTTCAGCTGTTATTTTCTGTAGGAAAACCTTGTAGGATCTACACAAATGACCCCTTGCTGAATTCAGAATTTTGTCTAGTTTTCAGAAATGTTTAGCTTTCCGGGATCCAGCATTGGTTTCACACCCATTCCTGTCACTAACTGGAAGGAGGTTGAAAGCACCAAAAATAGTAAAAATGGGGTATGTCCCAGTAAAATGCCAAATTTGTGTTGGAAAATGTGGTTTTCTGATTCAAGTCTGCCCGTTCCTGAAAGGTGGGAAGATAGTGATTTCAGCACCAGAAACCCTTTGTTGATGGCATTTTCAGGAAAAAAACCACAAGCCTTCTTCGGCGGCCCTTTTTTCCCATTTTTTTTGGAAAAAACTAAATTTTCACTGTATTTTGGCTATTTTCTTGGTCTCCTCCAGGGTAAACCACAAACTCTGGGTATCATTAGAATCCCTAGGATGTTGGAAAAAAAAGGACGCAAATTTGGCGTGGTTAGCTTATGTGGACAAAAAGTTATGAAGCCCTAAGCGCGAACTACCCCAAATAGCCAAAAAAGGGCTCAGCACTGGGGGGGGAAAGGCCCAGCAGCTAAGGGGTTAAAACATTTGTCACTTGTATTTACTGCTGGCCTTCTGTGTATTTGGCCACATGGGTTTCTCTCACCCTTTTACGTGTGTCTTTGCAGCCGTTCTTCTGCTCCGTTACATCAGAGACACCTGGAGAACAAAAAAGTGCTGTGCTCTTGGTAGCAGTGGGCGTAGGAAGGACCAACAGTGCAGGGTGGCGAGGAGTACCTGTCTGCCATTCATTTCCCCAGACTGACCTCTGCTCTGCTGCTACACACCCACGGAGCGAGATCAGAGTAGGGAAGGTTTAGGTTAGGGCGTCTGTGCTAGGGAAAAGTGCCCATTACTAGAGGCCCACTCAGTCTTAATTTGAGCCAGTGGTGTCTGGTGCGGGGCACCGGCACTTATATTTGAGGGTCAGCACTTATTTTTCTGCCTCGAGCATTTACTGCGAGCAGAAGACACATATGGGAAAGACTGAGGAAGAGAAAAACGAAAACGTGCCACAAAGGGAGAAAGCAGAAGCTACAAGAGTGAGCTGAAGGGCAGGGAGAGGCTGTAAATAGATTAAAGGGGCCCGAGATGGCTTCAGGATTAGGCTGCCTCAGTATTCTGTGCTTGCACATTTAATGGCAGCATGTTTCAGAGGAGAGCTTTGGGCACTGGCACATTTTTATTTACAAATTAAGCACTTGGCCCCCTTGACCTTCCAGCTATCCCGAATACTACACCAGCCTGCCCATCGGCGCATCTAGCATCTACAGCTCTTACTGCCAAGACTCACTTTCCAGAAAAGGCGACTGTCTGTTCTCAGATGCAAATCTCTGCAATGCTGTGAATAAATCTGTTCGTAAGACTAAGGTTCCAGTGAGAGACACAAATACTGCACGAGAGGCAGTTACAGCTCTAGCCGATTCAGAAGACAATTTACTTCAACTGTCCAACGGTGCTGAATTATTTATCTCCTGTGAAAAGTGATACAAATTGACTGACATCACTGGATCGAATAAGAGAAAATCACATGTAAGTTTTCCAAGTTAAATTTGAATAATTAAAGAGAAACTAGTGAAAAGTCCAAAACATGGACTTACAACCCTTTGTTTAAAAGCCTAACAAGAAAAATTAACTTGGAAATGCAAAATGTGAACGTTTGAATTATGGTGGACAAATTGTGGCCTCTATTTGTATTTGACATCTTGTTTTAACATGAAGACATTGTGCACTTATAATTGAGTGAATTACTGGTGTGAATTAATGTTCAAAGTATTATCTTTAAGAAGAAATAGTAGAAATAAAGTATGAGTATTAAATGATCATACTTATATTGAATTACATTAATTTTATTAACATGAGTTACATGTGTGCAGAAAAATAAATACATGCTTAAATGTGTTCTAATAAATTGTAAATAATCTTTACAGTAAAATAATTTGCTTTGCATATATGATTCAATTGTAAGGTGTGCAATAGGATTTGAGTGTATTACGTGTTAATTAATTGTATTAATGTGCATTTAAGTTTTCTTAGCAAGACTAGGCCTGAAGGATTCATTCTTGCATCAGTAGAGGAAAATTACTTGCTTATTCTGTTCCCTCTGAGTTTACTTTTTTTCCCTAGGTTGCTGACGTGATGTTGAATGTCCTATTGCAGTGGTTCCCAACCTGTGGTCCGCGGACCCCCAGGGGTCCGTGACACATTCCCAGGGGTCCGCAGACCTGGGCTGGGAGAAAGGCACTTCTTCAGCTGGGGCCTCTGACACACACGTGCGTGTTTTTATTACTTCCTTTATTCAGTAGTTTTAAAAGCACTGCAAAGCTCCCTGTGTAGCAAAAATAAAAGCGTCAAGATAACTCTAGTGATTAATGTACCTGCTGAAGAGGAATGAGAGTTTTGGGCAGTGGCAGTTTTGACTCAAAGGTAGCGCAGGTGGTTAATATGCCTGCGGCAAAGGGCATGTATCATGCAAAGAACAGTAATGGATGTGTAGTGGATGGCACAGTGGGTTACTGCTTTTGTCACAGAGATTCTTTTGCTACTGTGCAGTTCGTAATCGTAATCAAGCACAGTGAACTATGAACTGCCATTAAAGAGCTGCATGCAAACTGCAGGGCACAAATTAGACAGTTGCTTTTTCCTAGTCTTTCATTTTCCTTATGGTGCTAAAAAAGGTTTGCTTGTGTAGAAATACATTCTTATCATTAAAGACAATGCTAACAACTGCGTTGTGTTCTGAATCCTGAGTTTGTGCTTCTCCAGACCAAGCACTCTTAGAAAATGCCTACCAATGTGGATGACATGTGAATTCTACACCTTGTAGGCCCCTGTAAAGTGGTCTGACAGTGGTATGTGAGATGCTATAAAACAAATTAATTACATGTGACAGAGAAGGCAGGGAGAGATGAGAGGCCCTTATGATTTACTTCCTTTCCCAACCACATATTTATGTGAAAAAGCTTTCTCAGATCTTACTACTTAAAAAATAATAACAGAAATCGCCCGGAAAGTAAGAATCTGACCTGAGGACTCACGTTTCCTAAATAAAACTAAACCTTGAAAAGTTAGTTGCCAAGATGCAGTGCCAACCTTCCCAATAAAATGTTTACATTTTTGCATATTTTTTCAATATAAAAGAATTTATGGCCAGATGTAGGAAAGGATTTGCGCCTCGCAAACGGTGAAAAACGCCGTTTGCGAGGCGCAAAAGCCTCTCCGCGATGCAGAAATGCATTTTGCGAGTCGGATCCGACTCACAAAATGCATTTCTGACTCGCAAATAGGAAGGGGTGTTCCCTTCCTATTTGCGACTCGCAACGCTATGCAATTTCATTTGCGACCGCGAAAGTGGTCGCAAATGAAATCGCAGTTACCATCCACTTGAAGTGGATGGTAACCCAGTCGCAAACGGGAAGGGGTCCCTATGGGACCCCTTCCCCTTTGTGAATGGAAACACAAATATTTTTTCAGAGCAGGCAGTGGTCCAATGGACCACTGCCTGCTCTGAAAAAAAACGAAACTAAAGGTTTCGGTATTTTTTTCCAAGTGCAGCTCGTTTTCCTTTAAGGAAAACGGGCTACAGATGGAAAAAAAAAACTGCTTTATTAAAAAGCAGTCACGGACATGGTGGTCTGCTGTCTCCAGCAGGCCACCATCCCCGTGAGTGCCCATACTCGCAATGGGGTCGCAAACTGCGACCCACCTCATTAATATTAATGAGGTGGGTCTTTGCGACCCCATTGCGAGTTGCAGAAGGTGTCTGAGACACCTTTCTGCATAGCAAATTGCGACTTGCAATTTGCGAGTCGCATGGACTCGCAAATTGCAAGTCGCAATTTGCTTCTTTCCTACATCTGGCCCTAAATCTTTATACTATTTATTGCGCATTACTGTTTGAATGTTTGAAATTTAAATTGTACAAATTGCTTGTGGGTCCCCGCCTTCTAGTAATGATGCAGTGGGGGTCCTCAGGAATCAAAAGGTTGGGAACCACTGTCCTATTGTATTGAAGGCGAAAAACATGTTTCTGTGTGAAATGTGTAACAATATTTGTTCTAGCTGTTGAACAAGACAGGAAACTTTAATAAATTTCATGTGAGAATTGTTTAGCTCATCCTGTGTGTTGGGAGAAAAAAGTCTGAAGTAAGAAACAACTAGAAAATGTAATATTTTGGCAGAACTGTATGAAACATTGGAATGACTAACTTCTTTCTCTGAGAAAATCCAGAAGAGTTGCAAACTTGATGGTGTCAGAGGCTACCACTGGATGCTGAATCTTGTGCGTAAGATGAGCCCACCTGACGGACCAATCGAAAGGCCCATGAATATTTCTAATTAGTGGGAGACTTTGAAACTTTGAGTTAGACCGTCTAGTACTCTGCGAGAGTCAGTCCTGACATGTTGATGGTCCAGTACGAGGTGCTGCTCTCTGCTTCTTCTGAATCCCTCTAACCCCTAGCTATCTTCTGACAGAATAAAGCCATTCTTTCTAATTGCCCCACTTGCTTATGCTGTTCAGTACTAGTATGCCCAATCAATTCTGAATTGCTGACCTGTTCTTTGTGCAGCCCGTGTTCTGCATTGTCCTGATGCTGCTGTCAACTTATGTCGTGAAAAGGTGATCAGTGTGCTCAACTAAATCTTCCTGTCTGCTGTCCCATGAGGAGAGGTATAACTGAATGTGGATTCTTGTTTCCTTTTCAGCTTAGATAATTACACCAGCACATTTTTATAGGGAGTTACCCTAGTTAGATGATTTTTGAAAATTCTGTTTGTCTTTTCCTTTTTGCTTTTGCCTGCATGTGTTAGTCTGTTCCCACACATGCAAATTTATTTTAGAGATAAGGATGGCCCAGCCTTGATAAATTGATTGTTAAAATTGTATTTTGATGATTTACTGATATCACCATCATCTTCTTTGAAATCTAAAATTAAGGTGCATATTGAAGTCTTGCTGATTTATGTAATTCTTTTGGAGTGTTTAACAGTATTGAGGTTTAGTATGCTAAATCTACATACGTATTTTGGCTATGGTTTTCATGTATGTTTATAACTTAGTTTTCCACACCATATATGTTACATTGATATTGGGAACGTAATAAAGCTTTGAAACTTTATTTGGTTTGGAGTTTGATTTTGTGTTTAAATTTGTTCATGGTGTTCAGAATTGTTTATGGTTCTTATTTTATTGATCAGTGTTGAATGAGTCTGACTACTACACACCTCACTAAGTCCAAAGATCCAGTTGTCTTCTGATGGTGGGATAGGGTATGTTGTCCTACCAGCTCGTTTGTGGTTTCTGAACCAGAGGTGGGAAGAAGACCTCAGAGAGCACCCCAGCAGCACTAAGATTTAAATCCAACTGTTAAATAGTTCTTGCAACCCAACAAGAAAAGCCCTTAACAGCGAAGACTTCAACAGTTTTCAACCACAATGGTACTATACTGCCAACATCCCAAATACAGCTTAGAGAGATGATTCTGATCTCTCATAGCATGAGCTGGTGAATATTAATAAGGCGCAACAAGAGGAGATAGTCCACCCCCAAAGAGAAACTACGGACCAAGGTCAACAATAAAAACACCACTGCAAGTTTTATAGTAAAGGAAAAACTGTGTTTGTGTTGTGGAGCCCAGACTATGCCCCCTCAATCTGCCACCAACCCAAAGAATGGAAAGTTTAGGTAAGAAAGTACTACATCCACCAGGGGACCTGTGACACATATTAACCTGACAGTTTTGTTATTTAAAGTCTGATATCCAATCACAGTCTAGCTGTTCACAGTTGAAGACATGCAGAGGGAGAATCTGTGAGCTAATAGAGAACTGGTAGAACATCATCATCATGAAGGGCCAAAAGATACAAGAGCAGAGTGTCACCAAGAATTGACCATTATGTCTCCATGTATCTGTGTATAACATCCAACAAAAGTGTTTGGTTAGGATGGCATGAACAGATAATAACCAATCTCATCACTGCCCTCCAAGTCTCGCCATGTTACCAATGATAATAGCACTTTATCGCCAAAAATGTGCTACAAGGCGTCTGTGCAGGCCCATATTCTCCCCTTTATGCAAAGCCATGCCCTTACTATTAGCCCACTTCTCAACCACTTTGTATCAGTGGCTGTTTGAAAGAGCTTCTGCTGACCTCCAAGCCCTAGCTCTCTTTGCAAAAAGTAACACTAAATCCAAAAATGTATTGGCCACTTTCCATGTCTTAGGGTGTGAGAAGAGTCTCAGTAAACTGTATTATTGAGTACATAACTCCAAAATCCCTACCAAATGATCCATGTTCTTCCTCAAGAATTACATTAAATTAGGGCATTCCCACAACATGTGATAGACCCCTGTCTCATTATCTCTGCATCTTGGGCAGTTTGCTGTGACTATATTATACATTTTGTTAATTACTTTGGAAGTCAGGCAGATCCTATGTAAATAATTGAGCTGTATTTAAAAATGCATTCCTGGAGACATTACGAGCATACACACATCATTCTTCCCTTCTCCATTTTCTAGGTCTTTCTCCATGTCCACCATGCAATTCAATGTTAGGGTCGAAGGCAGTGTAGGTAGGTTCCTATTCAACCAAGTCACTCCTCTCCTTCCGTCTCCTCTAGCAAACAACAATTGCAGCAGTTTGTGTGTTTTGGGCACAATAGATTTAGAACCCCATTGGTTCTCTATGGAATACATGATAGTTACCTATAGTAGAAAGTGTCTGGCGGAACCAGTTAGTTTTGATAATTCCAGACACAGATTTTAGTTGCCCTAAAGAATATTAGAACATTGGAATGTTGCCAGCTCCATTGAAGACAATGGAGTGCTGCGGGCTTTTACTGGCCGGTAAAAGCCCGGAGCGCCAACATTCCAATGTTCTCTTTGTTCACAGCAAGAGCTGTGAACAAAGCCTCACGGAGCCCGAGGGGGTTTTAATCCCCTCGGGCTTCATGAGGAATTTGTTTTATTTAATAGAACCTTCTGCCCTGAGTGGCAGAATGTTCTAATAGCCTTAGAACCCGCCGTAGCAGGCTCTACCGGCCATTAAAGGCCCTCTCAAGAAGCCTTCGGCTCGGGCCTTTAACGCGGGAGCAGGCCTTTAATGGCCGGTAGAGCCCGCTACAGCGGGTTCTAATGCTATAATAGAAGCCCTCAGTCACCAAGCTCTTTTCGCCCATGCCTACAGCTGTTTTGCCCCAAAATACCACCAGAGTCTTGTCAGGCCCACCAATGGTAGGGCTGGGGAGCATACATCTGAAAAGGTATATCAGACAGCACCCCAATCAGCATATTAGAGCTAAGCAAGGTAGTTGGATAGTATAAGATAGTGGGTTAATGCTTGAGGGTGTGGAAGCCCCACTCAGGCAACAACCACAATTATTGCCCGTGTGAAACACAAGTCACTAACTAAACCTGCACTTTACCTTGTGGTAGTTTGGGACAAAGCAGTCAGACTTAACTTCGAGGCAAAGTGTAAACTATTTTTGCAGCACCGAAACCACAATAAAGTGAATACATACCACAAGACAAAATCCCAAATTAATTTAGAAAAATAGTCACTTTTAATAAATAAAATGATACCACAAGATTTAAGTAGATATAGCACCCAAAAGCACCACTCTGTCATCTAATCATGCTAATTGCCGGTGGGAAGTCACTAGTTCACATCGACTGCAATAGAGTGTGTGCTAGATACAGGGACCAGATTAGTCCCACTGAAAAGGTACATTTTCAAAGTCCAGCTCCAAGATTTCCATTGTGGTGGAGGAGGCTACGAGGCACAGGAAGTGTGTCATAGATGGTTATCGCTGTAGTGCGAAGAGCAGGCAGGACGGTGCGGGCTGTCATCACTGAAACGTGAAGAGCTGGTCGGGCTTTGTGGATGGTGGCTGCTGGAGCTCCATGTTGGTAGTGGACCCCGGCTTCCATTGCTGTAGCGTGAAGTGCAGCTCTTGCAGTGCTGATCGTTGCTGGTGGTTGCTGTATCGCAACAAGTCGAGTTCACTGGAGTTTCACATGGAGGGTTGTTGCAGGTGGAAGAGTCTCAGTGTGAACAGGGCCATTCGTGGTCAAGAAGAGTCCAGAACGTAAGGATTTTACCTTTCCTCACAGGAGGAGTTCAACTGATGCCAACCAAGGGTCCATGACCTAGGGAAGCACCTCTTGGAGGATCATGAATTCACTCCAGTGGAGGCCAGCAAGGCTCAGGCAAGTCCAGTTGCAGAGCCAGGCAGGCCCAGTGCTGGTAAGTTGGGCAATTGCATGGTGGCCTTTGGAGCTTGTTGGGTCCCTGTAGTTCAGACAGGAGGTCAGCCAGTAGACGCTTGGTGTCACTCAGTTTAGCCTGGGATGAAGGGAGCAGTTGCAGCTTCCTTCTGAGAGAGCAGGGCAGTCTTCAAGCAGCAGGGCAGCCCTCTGGGGGTCAAGGCAATCCTTAAGCAGCAGGACAGTCCTCCAATAGCAACAAAGAAGTCCTCTGGGGAGCAAGGCAGGCCTCAAGCAGCGGGCAGTTCTCTGGGGCTCAAGGTAGTCCTTCTTCTGTAATGTCCACAGGTCCAGGAGTGTACTGATGAGTGGCTCTGGATGGCCATTATTTATACCTAGTGCCAACCTTTGTTGAGGGGGATTCACTATACTACCCCCACATCTGGTTCTGCAAAGTTCTTCCCTTCTACTGTCTAGGATTCAAGTGATCTAGGGTAACAAACAACTAGTGTCAGGTTTCTTTGTGCGTCCTGGAGGCAAAGCCTTTTGAAATGTAAGTGGGGCTGTATAAAGCTCCACCTCAACCATCCTGGCAGGATGGCCAATCCTGTCCACACTTAAACCCCTTTGTGTCATTGTCTGGAAAGAATACCCAAACCCCAACATCATTCACAGTCATGTGGCCCAAGAGATTGGCAGAAGGCACAAATGGTTAGGACAAGAAAGGTCCAACTTTCTAAAAGGGCATTTTTAGAATTCTGGCTTCAAATCCCACTTTACCAGTAAATCGGATGTTAAATGACAATTCATTTCAGTGTAAACACCATGGGCCAGATGTAGCAAACGATTGCGACTCGCAAACGGGCCGAATCGCAATTTGCGACAGTGCAAAATCGGAAATGGGATGCAAAAAGCCCATTTCCGGCTCGCAAAAAGCGATGGGACCCGTTTGCGAGTCGCATCCGGTGCGACCCCATTTTGCGACCCGCAAATTGCAAGTCGCAATTTGCGAGTCGCAACCCATATGCAATTGCAACTCGCAAATTGCGACTAGTCGCAAAAAGCCCAGTTTGCATGTCCCATTTACCACTAACTCAGAGCAGGTGGTAACCATTACCAAAGTATAAAAGGGGACCCAGAAGGCATCTGGGTTACTCAAGATGGCGGAGATATACCTGATAGCAGTGAGGAGGAGGGGCCACAGACAGGAGAAGATATATAGAACCAGGCCGACTCTTTTTCAGCAAACTGAAGAGGAGATCTATGACAAATACCGCCTTAGCAGCGCAGCCATTCTAGAATTAATAGATTTACTGAAACCACAGCTAGAACACAAGACTCTGCGTGGCTGCGCCATCCCTACGCATGTGCAAGTACTATGCGCACTGCACCTCTTGGCCTCAGGGAGCTATCAGGGGGTCATTGCCGTGGCAGGTGGGGTATCCCAAAGTGAAGTGTCAAGGTTCCTCAGGGCATTCCTAGATGCCTTAGTCACGCACATGTCTCACTTCATATACTTACCAAGGAATGAGGCAGAAATTAACAGCACCAAGCTGGACTTTTACCGCATTGCCCACTTTCCTCATGTCATAGGGTGTGTAGATGGGACACACATTCAAATATGCCCCCCTGCTAATCTGGAACACATTTTCCGCAACAGGAAGTGTACCCACTCACTCAACATACAGGTTGTTTGTGATGCCCATTATGTCATCACGGACATCGTAGCTAAGTTTCCTGGCAGTACCCATGACTCATACATTTTTAGGCATAGTGGGATACATCAACGCCTGGAACGTGGGGAATTTGGAGACGGTTACCTCCTAGGTAGAGCCACAGACACTTGCAGACATACACACAGGTCACTGTGCACGACAATCTGGACTTCCTAATCGTGTACTTTTGTGCCCAACAGGTGACAGTGCATATGCTCTCAGGCCTTGGATCATGACTCCGTTTTTAACACTCAGAACTGAATCAGAGAGGCAATACAACAGTGCGCATAAGAGGACCAGGAACCTGATCGAGCGCACCTTCGGACTGCTGAAGGCAAGATTCAGATGCCTCCACTGCAGTGGAGGCGCCCTCCAATACACCCCCATTACCGCTTTCAAAATTGTGGTCGCATGCGCCATCCTCCACAACATAGCCCCCCGACGTGGGCTACCTCTCACCCCTGCAGACCCAGATCCTGATGATGAAGAGCAAGAACAACCACATCGCCATCATGGGGATAGGAGTCTAGCTAATCAAGGCAGACTGAGACGGGACCACATTGCAACGCAATATTTTGGACGGTACGTGTCAACTCCCACCATACTCACCTATTAACCATTTGTTAAGTGGAACAAAAATAACTGTTTTATTAATGTCATGAAGAAACTATATACAAGTTGAAATTGTCCATGGGCAGGAAAATGCCAACCAGTCATGTGGCACATTAACGCCATGTGCCACATTAATCTGTCCTGGCTGTTATCTATGATCTCCTGCCCCTCCTGCCAGCCTGGCTGGTCCCTGCTGCGTCCATGGTGCTGTGCCTACCACTCCTCAGCACCCTACTGTCAGTGGCAGAGACACTGCTCACTGTTGAGCCCTCCTCCCAGGTGTATTTGTTAACTTCCTGGCTGTGATGTCATCATCATGTGCCAGGAAGTGTTTCCAAAGTGTTCTGGTATGCTTTCTGGAGTGTTCTGCTGCACCTGCAAACAATTTTGAAGGTAATCGCAATTTGCGACACCCACTCGCTAATTGCGAGTTCGTTTTTTCCACACTCGCAAACAGCGACCTCGCAAACTGCGGACTCGCACACAGCGTTGCGAGTCCGGCTGCGAGTCGCAAAATCGGATCGCTTTTTTTTCTGACATTCCAATTTGCGACTCGCATTTTGCGAGTCGCATCAACTCGCAAAATGCGAGTCGCAATTTTTATTTTTGCTACATCTGGCCCCATATCTCTATCAGCCCCAATCAATAAGCTATCACTTATTAAATGTAATAAGGAAACCCAGTGTTAGTCAATAGGGGAGATAGGCCTTACAATAGTGAAAAATGGCTTTAGGTGTTCTTTACTGCTATGACATGTAAAACCTAAATCAACATGCCCTACCTTTTAAATACAATGCACCATCTCCTCTGGGCCTTAAGGCCCCCCTTTAGGAGTGACATGTTTATTAAAATAGAAGGTATAGGCTTGGCAAAAAGTTTATTTTGCTAGGTCAAAATAGCAGTTTAAAACTGCACTACAGGCTGCTGTGACAGGCCTGAGACCTGATTTAAAAGGATACTTCAGTGAGTGGCACAATGAGTGCTGCATGCTAACAAGTAGCATTTAATTTACAGGCCCTATGTACATGTAGTATCATTTACTAGGGAATTACAAGTACATTAAATGTGCCAATTAGATGTAAGCCAATTTTTATCATGTTGGAGGGAGAGCGCACAGGCATTTTAGCACTGGTTAGCAGTGACCCTGCAAAAAGGGCCAGGTCTGACAGGTAGGTACCCCAGTGATGAGCTTGCCTTCTATAAACAGTTTAGTGAAAAAACCTTCCGTCAGGGTATGGCCTGGAATTCTTGTTTTCAGCAAATTTACACCATATAGCCAGCTGGCTGCCCATTGCAACTGAGCTACCAAATAATATATTTAAAATCGAAGGCACCTAGGTCACCCTTGTGCACTGGGAATTTTGATTTGGGAAGCGAAACCCAGTGCCTACCACTGCCCCAATTCAAGGCTATTAAAATTAATTCAGATCTGTATATAATGACTTAGGCACCCATACAGGTAGGTTAACAAAGTATTACAGTAGTGTAGATGGCATCAGAGTCTTCGTCAGTGCATTCTTGTCAAGACCAATGTAGGGCAGCATTTTCCAGAAGTAAATACTCCCTATGAATGATTTCAATACTACACAAGCCCTTATTCCTTTTTCAGGGTTATACAAGTGCACCTCTAGATATCTAAATATATGTGGCCACGAGGAAATATCTGGGTTCACCCTTGGGCCGAATGTCTATGAGCAGTCTAACCAGAAATATATACGTTGTTGCCGAGTTAACCCAGAGTCTGGATATCCTTCATATTCTTTGATTTATTCTACAAAGGTTGAAAGCCTGCACTGCCTTTCTCATTTATAGAAGCAGGTCATACGCATACAGCAATGTGGTATGAAAGTTGATGGCCTGATTGAATACCCTTTCCCCACTTTGGGCCCTCAAAACACTGGCTATTGGTTCCATTGCCAGCACAAACAACATTGGGGACAGAAGGATCACCTGTCAAAATACAACAACCTCATCGTACAAGGCTGCTCAATTTGCCAGCAGTCCTTACCTGATTCATAGGTCTTGAATAAAGGAAGAGAGAGACCCATCAAAACATTTCCCCAGTCAGACACAGAAGTACAGCACAGAAAATATGTAACTCCACCCCAGTGGATCAAATACCTTCTTTAGGTCTGCGGATATAAGTACTGTATTAGGAACCTTTTGTGGAGCTTCCTCCAGCACCGTATTCAAAGACGTACTGCACTCTGGGACAGTCCCACTCTGGGACAGGTGTACTGATGTAGGAAGCAGCAGCGGCCCGTCTGTACGGGCTGAGGAACCATGCCCCCTTACCTTTTTCCTGACATGAAGAGTGTCTGTAAGGCTGAACAAAAGTTAGCCTAACAGATACTCTTCTGGTTCAGGTCAGCCAGCCAGGAGGTGGTCATGCGCAGACTTCTGGCTTCCTGAGCTGAACTTTGCTGGGCTGAAGAAGTCACAGTCCTGTGGACGTGACCTATTCAGCCTGGCAAAGGTGCCTCAAGGCCCTCCACCTCATGACGAGGGGGAACATCATTGATTACTTTGGACCTGGTTGCTTCAGTTTTAAGCCCTGAAGTGCCCAGGGCTGAGTGTCAATCAGTGGCGAGATTGGGACTGCTGTCTTCACTCGTTGGCTGACCGGAGCCTATTTGCTAGAATTCTATTAAAGATTTTGTAATTCAAATTCAACTGTGACAGGGCTCTACAGGAGTCATTGTCCAAGGGATTATGATGAGACCTAGTTAAAAAAAACAATGATTGCTTTCCTGGGTGTGTTCCAGAGGTGACCAATATCCAGGAAAACTATATACATTTTGGCCAAGTGCGGCACCAGTATCTCCACAACGATTAAATATAATTCCACAAGCAAACTATCTGATCCTGGTGCCTTCCCATTACCAGTGTCAATCAGAGCCTTTTTCACCTCATATTACGTCACCAGTGGTTTAGCTTATACTGAGATTCCCCTAGTATACGTATCAAAAACACACTATCTAAATAGAAACCAATCTCATCTGTCGTTGCTGTATCAATATCATGGTACAGTTCAACACAGTAGCCTAAGAAGACGTAATCAATATCTTTCTGTGTGTATATTATAGCACATAGTCTATCCCTTGCCTGTGTGATCGGTACTCCCATCGGCTCAGGTATAGCCAGGTATTCATCTAACTGCCCAGCCCTTTCACCCTATGCCTAGGTTCACATCATGTATTGAGTATAATAGATTCATCTCAGCTTCTTGATTAGTGTGGCATATTTTTCTCTATCAGCTAAAAGTGTATGTCATTGAGTGGACCAAGGATCACCTGTTTCTCCAGGTCATACAGTGTTTTATAAAAGAAAGTGGTCAACTTACGTTCCATGACTTTCCTCACTCCCGCTGTATCTTTAGTACATTGCCCTTTGATAACCAACCTGAACACCTCCCATTCCAGTAATCCATTGGAAGTGGTCCCCCATTTCCACTGAAGTATTTTCGTACTGTAAACACTTTTTTTTTTATTTGTCAGTTGAAAGGACACACTCTATAACTAAGCTCGTAACACTCTTACCTTACCTCTGAAAAAGATATGTTTGTCACCATGAAGCAATTAATTAATCAATCAAATTTTATAACACGCAACTACTCACCCGTAAGAGTTTCAAGGTGCTGTGAGCGGTTGGGTTCTCTGTGATTCAGTCGAAGAGCCAGGTCTTAAGGTCCTTCCTGAATTGAGGTAATGATGATGACTGCCTGAGGTGAACAGGCAAGGTGTACCAACTCTTCGCCACAAGGTAGGCAAAGGATCTTCCTCCAGTGGAGGTCTTCAGTATGCGGGGTCGGGTGGCCAGTGCATGTTGAGTGGAGAGGTCTGGCGGGAGAGTAGAAGGTGCTGTGATGGTTGGGGTAGGTAGGTCCTAAGTCACGGAGAGCCTTGTATGCTTGGAGGAGGAATTTGAAGTTGATCCTTTTCTCGACTGGGAACCAGCGGAGGTCTTTTAGGTGTTTGGTGATGTGTTCGCAGTGGGGGATGCCCAGGATGAGGCTGGCAGATGCATTCTGGATGTGCTGTAGTTTCTTCATATTCTTCTGGGTGGTGCTGGCACAGAGGACGTTGCCATAGTCAAGCCTGCTAGTGACCAGGGCATGGGTTACAATCTTGCGGCAGTAGTTTGGGATCCATTTGAAGATTTTCCAGAGAAGTTAGAGTGTGTGGAAACAGAAGGATGTGACCGAGGTGATCTGGGTGGTCATTGCGAGAGATGAGTCTAAGATGAAGCCGAGCTTGAGTGTGTGGTTTGTTGGGGGGGGGGAGGCAAGTGTGAGTGTTGCAGGCCACCATGAGTCGTCACAGGCAGATGTGGAGGGTCCCAGGATGAGGATCTCAGTATCGCCTGAGTTGAGCTTGAGGCAGCTCTCCTTCATCCAGGCTGCTATGGCTTCCATCCCGTTGTGGAAGTTCTTCTTGGCAGTTGTAGGGTTTTCGGCCAGTGAGATGATCAGCTGGGTGTCATCAGCATAGGAGATGATGCTCAGTCTGTGGCTTCTGACAATGGACGCAAGCGGGCCCATGCAGATGTTGAAGAGTGTGGGGCTCAGGGAGGAGCTCTGGGGCACTCTGCAGCTGATCTCTGTAGGTTCATACAGGTAGGGCAGGAGTCTGACTCTGTTCTGCCGGTCAGGAAGGAGTAAATCCACTGTAGAGCCTTGCCGCAGATGACAGCTGCATGGAGTCTGGAGCAGAGGGTTTGGTGGGAGACTGTGTCGAAAGCAGCCGAAAGGTCCAGTAGGAAGAGGGATGCTGTTTGGCCACGGTCAAGGAGCAAGTGGATGTCATCTGTGGGGGAGCTGTGCGTTAATGGCCTTTTCGATTACCTTGGCTGGGTATGGTAGTAGTGAGATGTGGTGGTAGTTCTTGAGATCCAGAGGGTCGGAGGTGGGTTTTTTCAGGAGCCGGTGGATTTCAGTGTTCTTCCAGTCCTTGGGGAAGGTAGCAGTCTCCATGGAGCAGTTGAGAGTGTGGCGAGCTCGGGTACCCTAGAGGTGTTGGCTTTGTTGAAAATGTGGTGTGGACACAGATCCGTGGGGGTTGTGAAGTGGATGCTACCCATGATGGAGTGGGTCTCGTCCGTGGTGAGGGTGACCCAGCAGTGCAGGATCTGCAGAGGTTCGGAAGATCTGGGTTAGTTTGTTGTAGATGGGCTTGGAGGATTTTGGGGTCCAAAGCTATTGTAGATATCCTTTATTTGTTGATGGAAGAAGGTTGCTAGTCTGTCACAGAAGTCCTGGGATGGAGGGATGTTTGTAGCTTCTGATTGGGGTTTGGCAAATTTGTTGACCACGGCGAAGAGCTCTTTGGTATTGTGTGCGGTGGAGTTGATACAGTCCTGCAGAGTGGTTTTCCTAGTGGATCTGATGAGGTGGTGGTGAGAGTTGATGGCGGATTTGAAAGCCGTGAGGTCCTCCGGCGTCTTGCTGTTCCTCCATTTTTCTTCAAGACGTCTGCAGGTGCACCTGGAGTCCTGGAATGCGGACAAGAACCAGCTGGGCTTCTTGGGGTTGTGTTTGTCTAAGGTCATTCAGAGTGGCGCTAGGGTGTTGGTGCATTCAGAGATCCATTGGTGGAAGTTCGGTGCTGAGATGTTTGTGTCTGTGGCGGAGGGAGGTGGTGACTTGCTGAGGGTGCTGGTGAGTTGCTCCTCAGGAACAGGTTCCATTTCCTATGTGGGGAGCGGAGGGTGCAGAGGCAGGATGGTAGGTTGGTGATGGAAAATTGTATGCAGTGGTGGTCAGTCTAGCGTAGCGTGGAGGTGTTGCCAAAGGTGATGATGTTGCTGGTGGAGAGGATGGGGTCCAGTGTGTGTCCGGTGATTTGTGTAGGCAGGGTGACTAGTTGCTTGAGGCTCATGGTGGCGAGGCTCTCCAGCAGGACAGCAGTGTTGTGGTCTTTGCAGTTGTCATGGGGATTGTTGAGGTCGCCGAGGAGAAAGTAGTTCTTGGAGGTGAGTGCTCAGGGTGTTATTATGTTGACAATGGAGTCGCTGAAGGCTGGGCGGGGACCGGGTGGCCTGTGGATGAGGGTGCCACGGAAGGTGGAGTTTGGGTTGATGTGGATCTGGAAATGGAGGTGCTCCATGATGGGGGAGGTTTCTTCTGTGGTAGATGTCAGGCCGCAGGACGATTTGTGTGCGATGGTCAGGCCGCCGCCTGGCCGAGAGGGCCAGTCCTTGCAGAGCAGTTTGTAGCCACTGGTGATGGCGATGTCTGGGGCTGACGCTGGGTTTGTCCATGTTTCGGTGAGAAAGGCGATGTCCGGGCGGGTGGAGTCTAGCAGGTTCCAGGGTTCTATGACATGTTTGTGGAGGAACCGTATGTTGAAGAGGATGCAGTTGAGGTGGTTGGGTGGGTGTTCGATGGTCCTGTGGAGTGGGTGTCTGGCGATTGGTGGGAGGTGAAGGTGCGATAGCAGCTGAAGCAGAAAAAAGGTCCATGGGTGTCGTTGGGTGATGCGTGATGGCATGCTGTGGAGCGTCTGGTGTTCAGTGCGCAGAGGGTCTTTGTGTTGTAACGAAGGATGGCCAGAAGGACAGGGTCCGTGGTACCTTTGGCGAGCCCACTGCGCGCATCCACTGACAACAGTTTTTACATGTGTGGCAATTAAGCTTGCCACATACCTCAGGCATGGGTACATTGCTTATTGTATAATGCAAGTAACAATATGTTCCATCTAATGGGTCTGTTTTTTTATATTTAACTTCATGTCTATTTGCCCCCGTCCATAGCACTGTAGTAAAGAACTGCCTCTGCAACACTTGTTTATTGTTTGATGTCATGGTGCACAATCCTTTTAAAGTACGATCATATTGTTGTCCTTCCATTTCCTGGTTTTGCAGCTGTTGCAAGTTCTTTAAAAAAATTCTCATTGCACAAAAGGGTAGGATGCTATTTCTCTCTTTCAATGGACTTCATTGCTTTTTGTTTTACTTGTGAGAAAGTGTCACACGTTTGGCAGTTGAATGTCACTCATAAGTACCCTGAAACCATGCAAATGTCACCCACAGGCAATCTGATAACTTGGCAGCTATGCAGGCCTGCTCCAGCCACTACTGTCGGGCACCCAGGAACCTCTTTCTTCTAAGTTCACCACGCTCCCAGCCCTGCAGGCCTTGTGCTTGAATCTCATGGCCCAGAAACCCACACTTGGGCATAATCGATCTCAACAAAATTCCCGCCATCTTGGGCCTCAATGCTATGCCGTCCTTTACCTCACGGCCAGGCCAGTGGGTAGGTCTGCAAAAATTCTTGGTCCGCAGAATTTCTCTGTGCGTTGATCTGGTACACGAAAAAGTATTTTGATCGAAGTGTGTTTCAATAAGTGGTAAAAATAGGCAGAGAGAGCAATTTGAAATTGTAAATCGGCTATTTTGCCAAGGCCAAGTTACCATCTGACAAGCATGATGGGCAGATTAGTCTTCATAACTGACTACGTATTTATTGCATTAGAATGTTTATTGCAACTGCATGCATTCTGGCTGGAGAGCAATCACCATTGAATGTGCAACACATGAGGCAGGGGTATGTCTGTAAATCCCCGATATCTATTTTGATACCCAAATGCCAATAACGTGCCCTAAAGTCGAATGTCACGTCATAGAAAGAAATCCAGTACCCCTATTTAAGATATATTCTTTGCACCTCTTTTACTACAGGGCTGCATAAAAGTAACTATCACTTTAACCACGGAGTTGGCAAACAGCCCCTCGCGCTGTATCTTCATTAAAGTTTAGCTTGCTTCATCTACTGCTAATCAAACAGTACATTGCGATGGCCCTTTTAATCTTTCTTTCTCGTTAAAGCTGATCTATTTTCGTAATTTTAATTTGAGAGTTCCTGTTAACTTATGTGGGTGTTTGTACTGTCACTAATGCTTTCTTGGAAATTCAAGTTTATGAGCAAAGGAACAAACCAAATGAAATTCTTTTTTTTTTGCTTCACTTAGGGAGGTTTCTATATAATGTATGCACAGTGTAATTATGTGAAAATAGGGTAGGCTGAATTGAGTGTCTCAATAATCTAAAGGTATCACAGAGTTCAAGAGAAACTATACTGTAAAAAAAGCATGTTAAAGTTTTAATTCCACTTTATTACAGTTCCTTCTATCAATGGTTGTTACTTGAATTCTGCAGTACTATGAAGCCTCCTTTTGACTACTTGTTAGGGTCAATATCATTTCACTTTTAATTTTATGTACATTATGGATGCTGATCAAATATAATTGAGGTGAACTTTTTCTACTCACTGACATGAATAGGCAACACAAGTTTTACAATAATGTAACAACAACAAACGTGTACACATATTTGTGTTTTGCAGTAACAAGGCACGCTCTCACACTTTCAATATTCCACTCTTATGTAAAGCGTCAAGATGCTGAACACGTCGACTTCAGAGCGCTAGCCTGTCCAAAATAGTAGAGATCTGCAGCGCTTGTGATAATTTATTAGCAGCTCAAGTTCCTCGAAGTCGATTGGAGTGCCGGAGGTTCCAACTATTCCATTCTCTAGCTAGAGGGTCTCAAAGGGGACGTTTAGGAAGGATGGTGAGAGGCGCACACACATCGACGGAAAGAGGCAGAACCAGGAGGAAGGAGTAAAGGAGAAAAAGGAGGGAATGAGGACGGAGGGCAAGGAAGAACGAGTGTGAATGGGTGATACATAGATGAGAGCTGAAGATATCCCAATTTTTCAAGTCCCAGCGAGCAAGCAGACCTTGATTTGCTTGAGTGGGCGAAGGATAAGAGGTGAACTTTTCATTGAAAGATAATAAACATTAATGCTTACCTCTAACAAATGCATGTACGTAATTTTGTGTTTAGGTTTTACGCAAGTGAAGCCATTTTAGTCCAGAAACCAAGGCCCATATTTATGGGAAAATGACGGAGCGCGACGCTGTGCCAAAATTGGCAGCGCTGCGCTCTGTTATTTTCACAACGCAGGGATACACCATATTTAAGTGAATACGGCTCACCCCTTTGTTGGCACTAAATTTAGCTGCCAACGGTGGCATCCTTGCACCATCGTGTAAGGATGTCTGCATTGAGGGGTGTGATTGTTTATGTGCGGGAAGGTGTCCCTTCCCTCACATAAACAATCACTAATGGCGCTTTGACACTTCTGTGTGTGCTGCATTCTGCATTTTCAAATTATTGTTTATGTGCAGGAAGGGACACCTTCCAGCACATAAACAATAATTTCTGGAATTTTGCTCTTTCTATGTGTGCTGCAGGATGCAGCACGCATAGAAAAAGCAAAAAAAAAGGAGGAATAAAAGTATTCCTCCTCATTGTGCCTTGCCTTAGATTTTGGCGCTGCATCAGGTTTACGAAATCTTGTAAATCTGAGGCAGCGTCAAAATGCAATGGGTTTTGCAGTGGCACGCCCTCAGCAACAGCCATTGCACGCCCCTCTGACGCAGATAACTTTTTGGAGGGGCCCATATTTACAAGGAGGTGTAATGCCACAAAAAGTGGTGTTAGATCTCCTTGTTATTACGGAGCAGAGGTTAGCGCCACTGGAGCATCATGTAAAGTGACACTCCAGGGGCTCATAAATATGCCCCCAAAGGCTATATAGAAGGCTGTTGAATTGTGCAACATGTAGGGGCAGATCTACAAGAAAGTGGCACATCGGTCCTTATGCACCACTTTTCTTGCGCTGCCCATGCCCCACCTAACGACACCATGGTTGCGTCGTATTTACAATACGCCACACCATGGTGCTCGTTTCCACAATAGCGTCATAATTTATTACGCTATTGTAGTGCTTTGCTGAATTAGTGCCATAAATTATGGTGCTACAGCAGCAAAGCATTAGGGAGGTCAGTAGGTTATAATGGGCCCATCGCTTTAACGCCTGCTCCGAGCAAGCATTAAAAAATGATGAATAAAATGTTGTAGTGAAATTTTGTAGATTTCACTGTGCCATTTTTTGCAGCCTCCTTGTGTTGGAACACCCCCCCTTGCATACATTATACCTGGTGCAGGTATAATATGACACAAGGGGTTACAAAGTGGACCAATGCTAGCATTGTGCCCTTTTGTACATATGGCACGAGGAAATGGCCGCCTGAGCACCACATAAGCATAAAAAAAAATTATGCTAGTGTGGTGCAAGGAGGCACAAAGGCCTTGTAAATCTGGGCTGTATTCTTATGCCTGTTGAATAAACCTATTTAAAAAGTGAATTTAAATATGGTAATGACAGTCTTACGTCCACTGCCAATGGTGCATTAAAATTGGATTTTCCATTGGCAAAAAGGCCACGTTGTAAGGTCATGAGACTGGAAAAAAGAAGTGATGTTATGGCTCCATTGACATTACAGTGGCATCGTTTTAAGATGATGTAGAGCCAGAACCCTCTACTGCAGTGGAAGAGCTATTGATGAGGAATCAGCTCAACAAGGAAGAATGATCTTTTTAAGTTATGCTAAATGTGCAGTTTAAACACTCAGAATGCGTGTTGGCAAGTCCAACACACGTTTCTAAAAATGCTCTTTCGAAATCACAAGAATCTTAAATGTATTTCCTCACTATTGGTTTCCTTGTATGGTAGGGGTACTTGGTCCACTTTCTTCCCTTGGTTTTATTTACACTATTATTTTAGTTAAACTCACAACTAGAGCTTTGGCTCCATTTATATTTTTTAGAGTTTGAAAGTTTTTCACTTTTATTTTATTTCCATGTTCATTTCCTAGTATGTGCAAAAGGGTGTCCAATCTCCCTACACCAGGAGTGGCTGGTTGCTAGCTTGGCTGTTTTGTTTCACCAGCAGTTCTTTTATCTTGCTGTGATAGACTCCACCCACCCATCGAAACCCAATCCATGTAGAGGGGCCTTAAAACATGAATGCTGCTGAGGAGATGCAAAGGGAAGTCCGCCTGTATCTTGGACACGCACAGAGCTAGCCACAATGCATCTCTTGAACCAGCTAGGTAGGTGTGTGTGTAATTGTATTTGTATAGTGCTTACTACCCCTGATGAGGCGCTGAAGCGCTTTTCAGTGAGTAGAACGCTACCAGAGCCTAGTTAGCGGTCAGTCAATTGGTTATTGGGCTTAGATTTGCATTCTCATTTCATGAATTCAATCCAGTTTCTTAGTGGTAATTGTTGATATAGATGTGATTGTTAGGGGGGGCTACGTGAGGCACAATTACTCGCTGGAATTGATATTGTTAGGATTGTTTAAAATATAAAGTCTAAGAGACCCTTCAAATAGAAACAGTTACAAAAGCCACTCTTGCAAGCAGGTAACTGCACAGGCCATGGATGCACGCCACATGAAATTAGGCAACAATGAAACTGGTATCAGACTCCACGTCTACTCGTAGCCCTCAAAGCTTTGGAGAGACTACTTGCTCACACCTATACCATCATAATGCTCGGAACATAAATAATTTAAAACAAAACATTGATCAACATTTAAAAGGTGTTTTGATCCACCTTTGCTCCTTGCACAAGCATAAAACAGAATGTTCTGACTTCCCTACAGACCCTTAATGTTCTGACTTCCCTACAGACCCTTACGTTTCTTAACAGAAACGTGGACCTATGATGAATTTGTCACTACTTCGCTCTTGCGACACCAATAAGTTTAATTTTTTTTTTTAACATATTTCCCACCCAAACAAGGAGGCAGTATAGTTATTTTCTGCTGAGAGACCTGTAAGGGATTGTCGATCTACCTTAAACCTTTTCATGGGCTGAACTACTAGGCATTTCACCTTTTCCTACTTACGTGATGAGCTGCATTTTAATCCACAGGCCACCTGGCCGGCATTGCATTTTGGATTAGTCTTTTTGAAGCCCTATGTTTCATCTGCCGCCAATTTTATCTTACTGGGGTTTACAATATCTGAAATAATGCTCCTTAGCTTCCTGAGTGAGCAGAGCTACTGAAATCATGTCTATCCAGAGGCCTGATGCACATAGTGCATTTCCTGGCACACTATTAGAAATGGAGTCTCTAGTTGGCAGTGGTTCGCACAGTGTCCAAGTAGGGACCTGCACTCTATTCATGGTAAGGGACCCACACAGCTAAGATAAACCCTTCTCACCCCTTTGGTAACTTGGCACGAGCTGTCAGGCTTATCGCAAAGGCAATTTTGTAAAGTATTTGTACACACACAGACACACACACACAGTAACACAGTACAAAAGTACTCCACACTGGTTTAGAAAAATAGCCAATATTTATCTGACTAAAACAAGATCAAAACGACAAAAATCCAACATACGCATGTAAAGATACACATTTTCAAAGATTAAATCTTAGAAAAGTGCTTAGAAACACAGGCCCATATTTATGGATTTTGACGCAAGACTGAGTTAGCGTAGTCTTGCGTCAAAATCCATAGCGCCTGCTAGCACCATTCCAGAGCGCCATCCGGGCACCATATTAATGGAATGGCGCACGGTGGCGCAAAGAACAGGCTAGTGTCTACAGAAAAGACGCTAGCGGGGTGGAATGGCGGGAGGGGAAAAGGCGTTAGTGTGCCAGGAATGACGCTAGGCTGGTTAGCGGAAATAATTATGCTGCTAACCAGCCTAGCGCCATTTCCTGACACCCTCCACCCAAACATGACTCCTGTCTAAGTAACAATAAGAGTCATGCCCACCACCCCAATGGCAGCACAGGGGACCAGTGTCCCCTGGGCATGGCCATCATACCCAGTGCGTCAAAATCTAAATATGGAGTTAGCTTTGCACCATTTTAGCGTCAAAATAAATTACGCTAAAACGACGCAAAGCAAGTATAAATATGCCCCACAATAGCTTCAACTGGGGCTATTGCGGCGTGTTGATGAAGTAATTCCCAACAGTCTTCACGAGGGAGTGCGTCCCGGTCAGGAAGTCGCATCAACCCCAGCTTCAGTACCTTGAAAAACTATGAGGAAACAAAGACGTTGCACGGAGTTGGGGAGGTGAAGCGTTGCTGTAGCTGGTGCAGTGTCGGTTCCTTACTACTTCTGAGGAGGTGAGGCATCAGTTCCTTACTGTTAGGCAGGGGAGGTGAGATGTCAGTTCCTTACAGTTGTAGGGGAGGTGATGGTGCTTCGGTTGCGAGGAGTTGGTTCTTTATGACAAGGCAGGGTCGGTGAATCCAGCAGGTCAAGATGCGAGGCGTCGACTTTGTGGTGTTGCAATCACACCAAAGGGCCCCAGGTGCTGTGGCGGAGTCAGTTGTCACAGACCTTGGTGACACGGCACTCAGGACTCACGCTATGGCTGAACTTCGTGGGCGCTGCAGTAGTGTCAGGCCTGCGACGTCGGCTGCAGACGTTGCACTCAGCTGGGACCACAGCTTCGGTGTAGGCAGCGGCGCAGAGTCGGACGGCGGTGCCAGATCTAAAAATCATTCTGGAATCAATGCTCATTTCTTCTTGGTTACACCAGAACTCACTCCGGAGGGCGC
This sequence comes from Pleurodeles waltl, assembly GCF_031143425.1. Taxonomy (NCBI): domain Eukaryota; kingdom Metazoa; phylum Chordata; class Amphibia; order Caudata; family Salamandridae; genus Pleurodeles; species Pleurodeles waltl. The sequence goes on along the minus strand of NC_090437.1, from coordinate 977,327,077 downwards.
AGGAACTGGATTTGGTACCACTTGGCAAGTCAGGATTCTCAGCAAGAGAGCCCAGGTGCTGGCAGATGAAGCCTTTAATGTTTCTGAGACTTCTTAACAGGAGGCAAGCTCAGTCCAAGCCCCTGTAAGCAGGATGTAGAAAGCAAAGTCCATTCCTTTCACTCCCAGGACAGAAGCAGCAAGCAGCAGAACAGCACAGCAAAGCAAGAGGCAGAGTGGCAGGCCCTCATACAGCATCCAGCTCTTCTTCTTGGGAGAATGTCCTCAGTCCAGAAGGATTCTAACTTTGTGGGGTCAGAAGTCCAGTACTTCTACCCATTTCTACCCTTGAAGAAGGCAAACTTTAAAAAAAAAGTATTTGTAGTGCACAAGACTCTGCCTTTCCTGCCCTGGCCCCAGACACACTCCAGGAGCCCAGAAACTGCTTTGTGTAAGGACAGACACAGCCCTATTCAGGTGCAAGTGTCAGCTCCTCCCACCACTCTAGCTCAGGAAGACCTATTAGAATATGCAGGGCACACCTCAGCTCCCATTGTGTGATTGTCTAGAGTGAATTCACAAACAGCACCACTGTCATCCTGACTCAGATGTGTATTCCACAGCCAGGCAGAGTCACAGAATGGTTAAGCAAGAAAATGCCCACTTTCTAAAAGTGGCATTTTCAAACTTACAATTAAAAAAACAACTTCACCAAAAATGTATTTTCAAATTGTGCGTTCAGAGACCCCAAACTCCATATCTCTGTTTGACCCCAAAGGGAAATTAAATGTAAAAGCTATTTCAAGTCAATCCCTATGTTACCTTATGGGAGAGATAGTTCTTGCAATAGTAAAAAACGAATTTAGCAGTATTTCACTATCAGGACATGTAAAACCTTATCGCTCTTAGCGATTCGCAACACTCGCTGGGTAGGCCTGTTTCACTGCCAATGTTCCTATTCATCCTTACTAGCATCACAAACCATAAGCAGAAGTTGTGTAAGGCGGGAGACCTTCTGGCTCCTGAAGTCATGTCCGATGCAAACTCTATATAGATGGAGGCACTTCACAAGTGTTGTTTATTTTTCAGCTTAATGCTCATCTGTCCCACTCAAACGTCTGTTTTCTCAAAAACCATAATGTCTCATAATCCCCCCTGCCTCCAGCACTCCCATCGCTCACTGTGCCATCTTTTTTTTGTTGGTGACTCTACAATGCTTGTTAGGAAATCTCACGATCACACCCTCTGAATTCTACTGATTATGGTACACCCCTAAAACCAGAGGAAGCGGCTCCCTAGAGATGCCATCAAGTAGAAGAAGTCTAGTCGGTACTGGGAAGTAGAGCAGACCCTCATAGACTGGCACATCCAATAATCCCAAATTACCATGAGCAAGAAAATAGGCCAGAGGGTGATTCCTTGTAGTCATCCTGGACACCAACCTCACCCCCAAGGAAAATATTGTCAAGAAAACAAAGACAGTCTGGTATCCACAGTATCCCTAAAAAGTTAAATTGTTCCTCTACAGAAAGCAACTTCCGAACTACTGTTCAAGTCCTTGTACTATTCAAAACACTATATCATTGATACCTATCTAGATACATGCACGAAAGCCCTTCAAAATGAAAGATTCAAAAACTAGTTGATTCTTTTATTATTGAATTCATACCTATGCATCATATGATTTATTAGATATATATTACTTGTGCTATTGAATCTGGATAGTGGCAACGTCCTGTGCCATGGCCTCCCAGACTCCACACAGGCCCTGCTTAACCTGTACGGTGCTTGTGTGCCAAGGGCGACTCCAAGCCGTCCTGGTATAGGAGGCTGGAAACCCCTCTGCTGTTTGAAGCACAGGGATTTCCGATTTCTTTTGCCTTGGGTGCTGGCAAAGAGCTTCCCCAGCAGCCCGATGCATTTTAAAAAATGTAATGATGATTGGCACGCATGGCGCGCTGACGTGGAGAATCTCCACTTTCTAATAGTACCTTTCCCCAGTGGGTCCCTACTTAGGGATCACCGCAGGAGGGCAATAACGAAGCAGGAATCCACCCATTAGACACTGGGGGGAGTGGCCCCTGGGATAAGGGCTTGTGCTCCTCCCCTAAAAATGTAAATATTACAGTCTTTCTGCCCCCCTGGGGTTAGATGGGGTAATTACCCCCATCTTCCCCCATGGGGGAGGGCGGAAGAAATCCCACTAGACACCAGGGATTACCTTTGGTTTTTTTTATGTGGGGGTTGGGGCTGCCTAGCATGGGAGTGGCCATGCCACCCGCCCCCCAAAAAGGGAAATAGTCTTTCTGCTTCCCCTTCTCCCCAGGAGGCACATGGGGCAATTACCCCCCCCATGTAATAGCAACGAAACAAAAAGACGAGATACTAGAGCAGCAACAAGCGGTCAGTATAGTATCGTACCAAGGGCAGAGTCCCACAACTCCACCCGCCCCAAGCCCCATGGGAGAGGGAGGAGCGTGGGGTATGCGAAGGGGAACAGATCTCTAAAAAGGTACATTGGCAAGGCTCTGAGGGGTGGGGGATCAGCCGTGGAGTCTAGGCTGTGTCCCACATGTTATCTTCATCACCCAAAGATCACCCACCATGGATTCACTCAGTCACTCTCAGTCTCCATGCTATTGTCTCATACCATCTGTAGCGGGGGTCCCACTCTCTCATTCTCGACCCTGGGGGTTGTCCGTAGAACTGTCCTCCAAAGGGTTTGTATCTGACAGGGCATGGAACTCCATACCTCCAAGTCACAGTCCATGTTTTCATCTGTACGCACTGCACACAACCATCTCTCTTCCACCGTGCCCCACTCAAACATGTGTGCCATCCATCTGTCAACTGTTGGGGTGTTGCTTTGCATCGAATGTATGGCCATTTGCCACTTTGCTAGGATCAGTCCCAATAGCTGGAACCAGTGGTTTATTTTGGCTCCACGTTTAGGTGTCGGGAGCACTCTGAGTAGGTAGTGGCCAATGGCTGCCTACACATACACCTGTGTTACCTCCCATAAGACCTCAATGATCCTACCCCAAAACCTCTGTAGTTTGCTACAGGTCCATGTCATATGGAGGAACGATGCCGGTGGGGCTCCACACCAGGGGCATGCCCCCGACTGGGCCCTCTAAATTCTGTGTAGATGTTGTGGGGTGATATATGGCTGGTGCAGGTAATGGAACTGTGTGAGCTTGAATCTCACATGCTAGCCACCTCCTTGACTTGGACAAATGCCTTTTTCCAGGGTTCTTTATAGAGGGGCTCCAGTAGGCTCTCAGTCCATCTGTTTCGGGTCCCCATCACATCTACTTGGTGATCCTCTTTACGCGCCTTATAACTCAGAGAGATCTACCCCGGAGTCGACCCAGGATCCAGTATGATCTGCAATGACTGGGACTCCTCTGGTTCAGCTGGAAAGTCAGACCAGATCTCCCAAAACATGCAGGATATGTTTGACATATTGCAGAAATAGGCCTTGCTGAAGGCCAAAGGCATCCCACATCACCCCCAATGTGAAAACAGTTTTGGTAAGGTAGAGACTGCCAGTGGTGCTGCATCAAACCATTGTGATATGTCCATCATGGACTGTCGTCATAAATGGGTTTCAACCATTGAGGGGTAAAGGCTTGGCGAATGTGCCTGCTGCTACACTCGGACAATCACCTACTCCCAGGCCATGGCCAATTGAGTCACAATGAAGAGGTCATCACCCGGAATACCCGTCCCTAAAATAAGGCAATGAGGGATGTTCACATCTGCCCCCATGTTCCCAGGAGTTTCTTCTCCATGTTGGGGCCTCCCATGCACCACTGTGCTCCATACTGCAATAGGCCCGTAGGTAGTATAGGTGCATATGTAACAGTCCCTTGCCCCTTAGATCAGTGCCCAATTTTAGGAGGTCTAAATTAACCCTGCTTCTCTTACCGGCCCACACAAGTGACACCAGGAGGCTCTTAAGTTTAGCAAATGTGGATTTTGGGACTTCATACAAGGGGTGTTGGAAGGCATAGAGGCAGCGGGCAATAGAACCATTTTGCTCAGTGTGACTCTTCCCATTACTGTCAGAGGTAGGCGAAATCAAAAGTGGACAGACTCCTGTCCTTCGAGTACTCTGCCCATATTAAAGGGATAATGGGCCTCTGGGTGATTGACCACCTGAATACTCAGATACCGACAGTGGCTACTCTCCCTGCTAAGCTCCGTCACCAGGAGCTCTCCTTGTAGTCTTGCCACTGCAGATATGGGGGACAGTACCATCTTTTGCTTGTTGACTCGAAGGCTGGACACTCCAACAAATTGGGTCATGATCAGCAGTATTGGCACAATGGATCTATCTTTCAGGGTGTGTGCCGTAGTGTAAGGCGTCGTCAGTGTATAGGGTGGCAACATGGGCGACTCAGTTAACTTCAATGCCCCACTGAGCCATGTTGCTGCGAAGCCTGATCACCAGAGGATCCATTGCCAAAGTGAAGAGGAGTGGTGACAGGGGGCTAGCGTCCCGTTGAATAGGGAAGCAATCCGACACCACTCGCCCAGTGCACTTCTGCAACCGGTGCTGTATAGAGCAACTTAACCCACGTCAGAAGCCCCATTCTCCAGAAGACCTTCCATAGGTATTCCTAGATAAGGGCATTGAATGCCTTTTCGATGTCTAAAGGTATTAATGCTGCCTCCACCCCTCTGTCTGCAACAGCATGCAGTACATGGGACATTGTCCTTAGATTCATTTGTGGTCCTCGACCTGGCATAAATCCACACTGGTTTTCATGTACCAGGTGGGTAACTACCTCTTGCAGCTTTGTGGCAAAGGCTTTAGCAAGTATTTTTGTGTCTATGCCCAGAATTGAGAGGGGTCTATAAGATCAGGGGTCAGAGTGGTCCCTCCCTGGATTGGAGAGCATAATGATCGAAGTCTCACGCATAGTCTGCTGAAGCATCCCACACCCATGTGCCTCCTAAAGTGTTTCCTGCAGGTGGGAAAGGAGCAGCTCTGTGTATGATTGGTAGTATTCCACCGGGAGGCCATCTGGTCCTGGTGCCTTACAGTGAGCCAAGTCCCAGACCGCCTCCCTCAAGTCCTCCATAAGGAGCTACATCTCCAATTCCCCAGTCTACTCCACCATAAGCCAAGGAAGTGTCACTTGGTTTAAAAATCTGCAGATGTTTGCTATCTGGCTATCCGCCATCTTCTAAAAAACCGTCGTTAGATGATCCCATAGAACCATATTTATTGTGGCCTGTGATCCCGCAATGGTGCCATCCCAGCGTCTAGGAGGAATAATCCTCGGTGGCGGGTGTTCCATTTTCAGTAACCTTGCTAGTAGGCGTCCTGATTTATCGCCCTCCCAATGAAGTAGCTGGTGGTAGTCCCGCCGGACTAGTCGATTCAGTCTGTCCCATGTCTCCCCCATTGTCCTCTGGACTGTCAGTAATGCCCCTCTCTGGATTCCCGAAATAGGGGCGGCCTGCTGCAGGGGCGCCAGTCGTTGCTCTTCCTTGAGTAACTGCTTCTCCAGACAGCATCTAGTACCACTAATAGGTGACAGGCATTTCCCTCATGTCACCACCTTCAAGGTGTCCCACTTCGCTCCCCTGCTCGTGCCGTAGAACAGTTGGTGTTAAAAAAAAAAAAAAGGCAGTCACTGCTCTTAGATCCTTGCGGAACCGAGCATCACCAAGCACCTCAGGACATAAATGCCACTGCGGTACTTTGGGTCTGTTTTTGCTCCCTCCCCACTCAAAAAGTGCTGGAACGTGACCCAAGAGGAATCTATGCAATATCTGAACATCTCTTACTTTAGTGGCAGTGTCTTCCGTCACTAAAAATATTTCTAGGTGACTACATGAGTTGTGGCTTGTGGTGTAGAACGTATATTCTCTGTCTCCAGGGGGTGTCATATGCCAGGCAACCAAACAGCCCATGCGCTCAATCACTCCTTTCAGTGCAGCCACCGTGTGTGGCTTTGTGCCCTGTTGTGAGGGTTGCGATCCCCACTACCATCCAGCATGCAGCTGAAACCTTCTGCCTACAGCAGGGGAGTCTCAACATATGGGAGTAGCTCACTCTCTTCACTCTCAATCTCAAGGTAAAAGGCTCCATCATCCAAGTTCGGCACATACATATTCAGCAGGCACAGCAGTATTTATCTGCCCTCAACATCTGCCTTAAAGTTCGGAACCCAGAAGGGGACCTGCAGAATAGAGTTGTCCCCTCCATTTCCTATGCAATTTCTGGGTCTCATCTTCTGTCAAATGTATCTCCTGCAGCAGTGCAATCTGAATGCCCCACAGCCGGATTGAGGAGTGTATCCTATATCACTTAACTTAGGAATTAAGCCCATGCACATTCCATGATTCCATATCACCGCTTTAATACTGGTAGCCATTACACTCTGAAACCCACCCACTCCCAATGCCCTCACTTCCTCCATTCTCCCACCACCGGCAACCCCACTGCTGCTGCAAAACAAAAAAAAGGTTAAGAAAAGATATCCCACCGCCCCCAAGGTAAACACAACCAACTCTGGAGTAGCTACCTCAGTAGACAAATACATGGAATCATGTTTGGAGTGGTCTGAGTCAACCATGTGTAACCAACAAATCATCAACATGCTCCACCAGTTTGGACCCAGCAGGGAAGACCGTTGTGTCCAAATTCCATTTATCAGCTGGTAATGTAGAATTAAGTTTAACTGCTAACCCCATCCAGATTAAGTGGAACCCAATGAAAATTCACCCTTAATTACAAGCAGGTATTCGCTCAGTTATGGCTGCTCTGTTGAGACAAAAGATTTTGATTCCTGCTGTAACACTTCCATCCTTCCTCTTCACAAAGTACCTTTAGTACAGTACAACTTCTGACTTTCCAGGCTTTTTGATTGCAAAAGGAGTTTGTACGTTCCTTCCCTAATGTGTACTGACATAGATGAATCCTAAACTCAAAATCTTTGCTTCAAATCGATATCCCTATACAACACATCTCACTTGTGCGGCTCCTCAGCCTAAGCACAAACTGTGACATTGTTTAGCAGAAATATGTAATAGCAAAGTAACTAACTTTCTAAAGAACCATTTTAACTTAACTATTCCTATCACCTTCAGATAACTGAACACAAAGATACTTGTATTCCTATAGAACCAGGGATCATTCTGTGAGTATCTTGCTACTTGGCTCAAGCGCTTTTAAAAAGCAGTCTACCATCACGCCATGATTGATCATCCATCAATTCAGGCTAAATTACATTAAATCAATTCAGGTAAAATGTAGACAATAAAATGGCACATACCATACAATTACTGGTTTGAACAGTACTAAATAACTTCAGTGGCATGGATTCGTAGCGGAAAACCTTGATCAGCTCCTATTGCCTCTGAATAAGAATTGCTAGAACCGGACCACACATTTTAGTAGACAACCCAAGGTTGGGACCATAGCCTATACTTCACATCATATACTTGTCCGTAATCACATTTTAATGCTTCATTGTTCATAGGCCTTAACTGTTCCGAAATTAGTAATCATAATATATCTTTAAATTATATATAAATATCACATATAATATTGCTTTGGATCCAGAATCAGCCAAGGGCCACCACCTGCTCAGAAACGGAAGCCAGCTTCCAGCCTGAGCCTTCTTCATCGCCCTATATATTCCATGCATTCAATGCACAAGGGGAAAATTACACCTTTCAAATCAATCTTGGGATTAGAGGGGGCATAATAAGAAGCCATACAAAATGGCCGCAAATACGCAGAGGTCCAACCCCACATATAATATGCTGAAATTAAAATCTGTGACATCTTGGCATTTACCTTCTCATTGATGTCCACCAACTCGGGGCCGTGAGACCCGGTTTGGGGCCAGCAGCAAATCAGATGACGTATAGATAACTGTTTTAGCAACCCACTACCCCAGAGGCCTAGCAGAAACAGCGTCAGCTGAGCACAGTGAGAGCCTAAAAAGTGAGACGAGGGGAGGCAGAACCACATAGTCCCTGTTACAGGCTACCTGGAGGAAACATGGGCACGAGAGGTGGGGTGGCCCAGGTTTCTCCCTAGTGCACTGCGTGAAAGGCTTGGGAGCTACCAGAAGAGGGACCGGCCCAGAGCTAGCAAGTCCCGGAACAAAAATGGTATTGGAGGCCTTCACCCCCAAACGGTTGGGGAAAGAAAACAACACACAAGCACCACCATACAAAGTGAGAAGCCTGGGTCAAAAGCTGGGAAAAGAGAGCGGAAACTGACTATGTGACCAAGAAGCCCCTTGAGTTAAAATGTAAATTACAAGCCTGCAGAGAACCTGTCTTCTAAAGCCCTGGAAATTGGAGATTTGTTTGAACACAGGCATCAAATACAGAAACTGACATACAGGGCAAGGGAGGACAATAGAGGAGTACGGGTGAGCTACGTATAGCTTCTAAACGCTTTCCAAATTGGAAGCCCGGCATTAGCAACATGTGCACCCATCAGAGTAACGAGCGAGTTCCATATTGTGGCATGCATGGGAGATAGGAGGCAGAGAATCGGAGGAGAGAACTGCGTGCTCGCTAGAGTCCAACTCCATGTACTCACAGTTAGACACGGCAGTAAATAAATAGTAATTGGAGAAATATATCAGTATTGACCTAAGAGAACTAGATTGTAAAAAGAGGGCGAGGGGAGCCCGAATCGAAATGCCCCAGAGAAATAATATACCAACTGTTACAACAAAATGGTTAAAGTAAACTACCAATTAACCAAAAGCAATCAGAAAAAAACACAGGTAGCGATCGAAGGCGCAGGGACATTGATTTTGCCAGTTACTATGATGACAGTGCTGCAGGCATGAAAACCATGCGCAAGGAGATGAGCAGCAGATGAACGAACATTGACACGAACACAGCCACGCTGACCGATAAAGAAGAGAACGGATGCGCATGCCAATATAGCTGACACAGCGGACTTCGAGGACAAAGTGCAACTCACTCTGTCAAAATACTCCAAGGGGAAAAAGTTCTAGAAATTATTTGTGCAAATAACAAAGACCTCGAAGCAAGGTCCTGGCGCAAAAACGTCAAAATAATCGATGTGGTGGAATCCACATCCGTGGAGAAACCTAAAGCATTTATGGTATCCATGATATCAAAAGCCATCTTTCAGACATTTTCCTCGTTGAGTGAGTGTATTAATTCTTCGTGAATAGGCCATCCCCGGGTCCCTCAATCAAGGCCCATAGAGCAAGACTACAGGGACTGCAGCATCATTATCTGGTTGGCACACGAGAAGGGAGAACTATGCTACCACGGCATGTACATTTTTATTTATTCTGATTTTAACTCACTTTTGAAGGAAGCAATGCAAACATCTGCATCAGTACAGACGATGTTACAAGACAGAAATGAAATATGCAGTGCTGTTCTTGGACGCACTGATTATCATGTTCAACAACACGTCCAGGGAGATGGCACTAACATTCGCAAAAGACAAACTCAAGAAAAGTAGAGTCGGCAACAAGCAAGTGGACACAGGAAGAAATCAAAGTACGGATGAATCGTCGGGCAGTGCCCTGGACCAATACGATTAAACTGTTACCGGAGGCCCTGCCTGCTATAAGTGCATGCCATCAAAAAACAGTGGGTGAGGTGCCCCCACAATGACTGTAAGCCCTCTTGGCTGCCCCTTTTCAGTAAGACACTCCCGAAATGGAAAAATGTAACTGGCGGGAGAATTGGCACTTACAACGCATTTCAGCGTAGCTTCCAAATTTAAAGTTGGAAATGTGCTAAATATTGAAGAAGACACGTTGTTCAAAAGGGAGATAACTGCTTGAGTTGGGAGGGGGAGTCTGGAAGAGGAAGTATTTACCACTGTCCTCGACCCTCACTTACACATGTAAACTCAAACATCGGTGTCGAAAATACTACATAATTTTAAAAAAACTCTTTGGGCTGGTGGCTATATGGAGGCAGTGGAATAGAGACAATCTGAAAAATAAGGGCCTGAGTTATGAAAAGTTAGCACCGCCTTTGCATAAAAAAAATGACGCAAATGCGGCGCTAACGTTTCATAATCAGGCCCGAGTCTAGCAGAACCTCTGCAGGAAATCTCCGCACCCTATGACATGGTTCAGCCATGAGCGGGGCAAACTCTAGCACCACTAGGAAAAGATCAGACCTCTCTTTGCTAGTGTGGAAGCATCTTTTGTAAGCAACCAGACTATGCTGGAGGTTGCATAGTGCACAGTGGAACAGTAGTAATTTAAGCAGGTGTTAAAAATGGGGTCTCTAGTTGGCAGTCGGTTTGCACCCTGTCCAAGTAGGGAGTCTCACTCTAGTCAGGATAAGGGAGATACCTGCTCAGATAACCCCTGCTCACCCCCTTGGAGGCATGGCACGAGCAGTCAGGCTTATCTCAGAAGTAATGTGTAAAGCATTTGCACAGAACACACAGTAATAAGTGGAAACACCACAAAAAGGACACCACACCAGTTTTAGAAAAATAGTCAATATTTATCTGCGTAAAACAAGACCAAAATGATAAAAATACAACATGCAGTGCTAAAGATATGAATTTTGTAAGATTTATCTTAAAAATACAGTTCCTTGAAGTCGACAGCTCCAGCTGGGGCTATCACGGCGTCGTGATCAACAAAACCAACAGTTCAGGCCGGCCGCGGCATTGCAGACCAGCTACGGTGTCAGGAAGACCCGCAATTACTAACTTGGATTTGCAAAGCCTCATGGTCCTCGCGGTGAGCTCCGGAGAGCGGCGTTGCTGGCGTCACAGAGTCGGTTCCGGAGTCGGTGCTGGAGTCGTCGGCCCTTGAAGTCACACACGTGCGGATCGAACTACGGGCTGATGAAGTCAGGAGTGCTGGCGTGTATGGTGTCAGGGCTGCGGTGCGAAGCGGGACGATGCGACATGTGGTGCCCACAGGTCACGGTGCAGGCAGCGGCTCGGTGAAGGCATCCAGTGGCGGTGAGACCAGGGCTGCGGTGTGAAGCAGGGCAATGCGACGTGCTGTGTCACCAGGTCACGGTGCAGGCAGCGGCATCGTTGTTGCAGAAGCACTCTCGTCGGTAGGCCAAAGCCGGCGGTGCGGGTCGGGACGGTGCTTTGTGACCCTCTTGAGCAGTGTCCACAGGCCACGGTGCAGGCAGGGATGCCTGGTGACTACACTGGAGTCGGTGGTGCTGGCATCGGTGGACCGGGGCTGCGGTGTGGGACTGAATGGTGCTTTGTGTACCTCATGAGTGATGTCCACAGGCCACGGTGCAGGCAGCGGCGGTGGTGTCAGTAGGAGCGTCGTCGTCGGGGGGTGTCCAGGCTACAGTGTGAGCAGGCAATGCTGAAGTGCGGGCCCACAGGTAACGGTGCGAGCAGCGGCTCAGTGAAGTCGTTCGATGACGACGCCGGTGAGATCAGGGTCGCAGTGCAAAGCGGGGCAGTGCGGCTCCGTGCGGTGTCAGCAGGTCACGGTGCAGGCCAGCGGCGTAGTTGACAGCGTCACTGTGGTTTTTCTCCCTGAACAGCACAAAACACACAGTTCCCAGTGCTGTAGGAAGACGAAACTGAAGTCTTTGATATCCCTGAGACTTCCAACAGGAGGCAAGCTCTACTCCAAGCCCTTGGAGATCTTTCTCAAGCAGAACACACAGCAAAGTTCACCCTTTGCACTCTTTTCAGGCAGAAGCAGCAACTGCAGGCCAGTCCAGCAAAGCAACACAGCAAAGGGACAGTACTC